>NC_141825.1:29779000-29916500 GCF_982586985.1 Callionymus lyra | reverse complement strand
AAATACTAGAGGTAGATACTATAGTAGTACATGAAATACTTGATGTAGATACTATAGTAGTACATGAAATACTAGAGGTAGACACTATAGTAGTACATGAAATACTAGAGGTAGATACTATAGTAGTACATGAAATACTAGATGTAGATACTATAGTAGTACATGAAATACTAGATGTAGATACTATAGTAGTACATGAAATACTAGATGTAGATATGTAGTAGTACATGAAATACTAGATGTAGATACTATAGTAGTACATGAAATACTTGATGTAGATACTATAGTAGTACATGAAATACTAGAGGTAGATACTATAGTAGTACATGAAATACTTGATGTAGATACTATAGTAGTACATGAAATACTAGAGGTAGATACTATAGTAGTACATGAAATACTAGAGGTAGATACTATAGTAGTACATGAAATACTTGATGTAGATACTATGGTAGTATATGAAATACTAGATGTAGATACTATAGTAGTACATGAAATACTAGATGTAGATACTTTAGTAGTAAATGAAATACTAGAGGTAGATACTATAGTAGTACATGAAATACTAGAGGTAGTTACTATTATAGTATTATAGAAATACTAGATGTAGATACCATAGTAGTACATGAAATACTTGATGTAGATACTATAGTAGTTCATGAAATACTAGAGTTAGATACTATTATAGTATTATAGAAATACTAGATGTAGATACTATAGTAGTACATGAAAAACTAGATGTAGATACTATTATAGTACATGAAATACTAGATGTAGATACTATAGTAGTACATGAAATACTAGATGTAGATACTATAGTTGTACATGAAATACTTTATGTAGATACTATATTAGTACATGAAATACTAGATTATTACTATAGTAGTAGATGAAATACTAGATTTATACTTTAGTAGTACATGAAATACTAGCTAGAGATACTATAGTAGTTCATGAAATACTAGAGGTAGATACTATTATAGTATTATAGAAATACTAGATATAGATACTATAGTAGTACATGAAATACTAGATGTAGATACTATAGTAGTACATGAAATACTAGATGTAGATACTATAGTAGTACATTAAATACTTTATGTAGATACTATAATAGTACATGAAATACTAGACTATTACTATATTAGTAGATGAAATACTAGATTTATACTTTAGTAGTACATGAAATACTAGCTAGAGATACTATAGTAGTTCATGAAATACTAGAGGTAGATACTATTATAGTATTATAGAAATACTAGAGGTAGATACTATTATAGTATTATAGAAATACTAGATGTAGATACTATAGTAGTTATACCAGATTATTACTATATTATTCCCACACGTGTTCGACAGAAGTTCGTGACCGGAAGGGGCGGGGTCTCGAGGGGGCGTGTCTACGCGCAGCTGAACTTTCTCCCAGATCCAAACTTCTCTGCTGACAGTGAGTCTAGAAAGATGGACTTGTTCTGGACCCTGTTGGTCCTGCTGGTCCTGCTGGTCCTGTTGGGTCTGCACCTGCTGAGGGGGTCTCAGTACCTTGTGGACGAGACCCTCTACATGGTTCGGAGCCTCGCTCTGGGCTTCAGGCTCGTGCGCTACAAGAAGGTCCGGCCGTTCTACAGCATCCTGGACCGGTTCCTGGACACGGTCCGGCAGAACCCGCGCAAGGTTCTGCTGGTGTTCGAGGGCCAGAGCTTGACGTACGACGACGTGGACCGTCAGAGCAACAGGTTGGCTCGAGTCCTGCAGCAGCACGCCGGGCTCCAGGAGGGCCACACGGTGGCGCTGTTCCTGCCCAACGAGCCCAGCTACGTCTGGACCTTCCTGGCTCTGGCGAAGCTCGGCTGCCCCGCGGCTCTGCTCAACTACAACATCCGCTCCAGGTCCCTGTTGCACTGCTTCTCCTGCTGCGGGGCCAAAGTTCTGATCGCGTGCGCAGGTGAGGTCACGGGGGCCCCCCGCTGAGGGGCCCCTCAGGAGGTCAAAGTTCACCTCTTTTCCTTGAAAACACGTGACTCCCGTGAACGTCAACAACTCGACGAGCAAATACTTGGTTCTTAACAACAAATACACTTTCACTGGTAAAGACTCACAACATCTCTGACACTTAATATTTATAAAGTATTTTCTTGTGATTAAGTTCAATAAATTGTTTATTATGATTAAGTTAATAATCATTAAGATCCTAAAGATCTGACTCAACATCTGACTCAACATCCGACTCAACATCCGACTCAACATCTGACTCAACATCCGACTCAACATCCGACTCAACATCTGACTCAACATCCGACTCAACATCTGACTCAACATCCGACTCAACATCCGACTCAACATCTGACTCAACATCCGACTCAACATCTGACTCAACATCTGACTCAACATCCGACTCAACATCTGACTCAACATCTGACTCAACATCTGACTCAACATCTGACTCAACATCCGACTCAACATCCGACTCAACATCCGACTCAACATCCGACTCAACATCTGACTCAACATCCGACTCAACATCCGACTCAACATCTGACTCAACATCTGACTCAACATCTGACTCAACATCTGACTCAACATCTGACTCAACATCTGACTCAACATCCGACTCAACATCCGACTCAACATCTGACTCAACATCTGACTCAACATCTGACTCAACATCCGACTCAACATCCGACTCAACATCTGACTCAACATCTGACTCAACATCTGACTCAACATCCGACTCAACATCCGACTCAACATCTGACTCAACATCTGACTCAACATCTGACTCAACATCCGACTCAACATCCGACTCAACATCCGACTCAACATCTGACTCAACATCCAACTCAACATCTGACTCAACATCTGACTCAACATCCGACTCAACATCCGACTCAACATCCGACTCAACATCCGACTCAACATCCGACTCAACATCCGACTCAACATCTGACTCAACATCTGACTCAACATCTGACTCAACATCTGACTCAACATCCGACTCAACATCCGACTCAACATCTGACTCAACATCCGACTCAACATCCAACTCAACATCCGACTCAACATCTGACTCAACATCCGACTCAACATCCGACTCAACATCCGACTCAACATCTGACTCAACATCTGACTCAACATCTGACTCAACATCTGACTCAACATCTGACTCAACATCCGACTCAACATCCGACTCAACATCTGACTCAACATCTGACTCAACATCCGACTCAACATCCGACTCAACATCCGACTCAACATCTGACTCAACATCTGACTCAACATCTGACTCAACATCCGACTCAACATCCGACTCAACATCCGACTCAACATCTGACTCAACATCCGACTCAACATCCGACTCAACATCTGACTCAACATCCGACTCAACATCTGACTCAACATCCGACTCAACATCCGACTCAACATCCGACTCAACATCTGACTCAACATCTGACTCAACATCCGACTCAACATCCGACTCAACATCTGACTCAACATCTGACTCAACATCCGACTCAACATCCGACTCAACATCTGACTCAACATCCGACTCAACATCCGACTCAACATCCGACTCAACATCCGACTCAACATCCGACTCAACATTCGACTCAACATCTGACTCAACATCTGACTCAACATCTGACTCAACATCTGACTCAACATCCGACTCAACATCCGACTCAACATCCGACTCAACATCCGACTCAACATCTGACTCAACATCTGACTCAACATCCGACTCAACATCTGACTCAACATCTGACTCAACATCTGACTCAACATCCGACTCAACATCCGACTCAACATCCGACTCAACATCCGACTCAACATCCGACTCAACATCCGACTCAACATCCGACTCAACATTCGACTCAACATCTGACTCAACATCTGACTCAACATCTGACTCAACATCTGACTCAACATCTGACTCAACATCTGACTCAACATCCGACTCAACATCCGACTCAACATCCAACTCAACATCCGACTCAACATCTGACTCAACATCTGACTCAACATCTGACTCAACATCTGACTCAACATCTGACTCAACATCTGACTCAACATCCGACTCAACATCCGACTCAACATCCGACTCAACATCCGACTCAACATCCGACTCAACATCTGACTCAACATCCGACTCAACATCCGACTCAACATCCGACTCAACATCCGACTCAACATCCGACTCAACATCCGACTCAACATCCGACTCAACATCCGACTCAACATTCGACTCAACATCTGACTCAACATCTGACTCAACATCTGACTCAACATCTGACTCAACATCCGACTCAACATCCGACTCAACATCCGACTCAACATCCGACTCAACATCCGACTCAACATCCGACTCAACATCCGACTCAACATCCGACTCAACATCCGACTCAACATCCGACTCAACATCCGACTCAACATCTGACTCAACATCCGACTCAACATCCGACTCAACATCTGACTCAACATCTGACTCGTTTGTGACGTTGATTCTGGAGACGAAGAGAACGTTTCAAACATCTTTCATCCACTAGAGCTTCAGGCTGCAGTGGAAGAGATCCTGCCGACGCTCCAGGAAGACGGCGTCTCAGTCTTCCTGCTGTCGGACTCGAGTCAGACTCCAGGGATCCAGTCTCTGACGGACAAGATCCCGAGAGCCTCGGATCTGCCGCTGCCTCGAGAGCTGCGAGCGAACGTCACCGTCCGGAGCACAGCGCTCTACATCTACACCTCTGGGACCACAGGTACGTGATGGATGGATGGATGGATGGATGGATGGATGGATGGATGGATGGACGGACGGACGGACGGACGGACGGACGGACGGAATAACAACAATAATAACAACAATAATAACAACATGAAGAATAATAACAACAATAATAACAACATGAAGAATAATAACAACAATAATAACAACAATAATAACAACATGAAGAATAATAACAACAATAATAACAACAATAATAACAACAATAATAACAACAATAGTAACAACAATAATAACAACAATAATAATGTTGCTGCTGAAGAAGAGTTTGACAGATTCATAAACAATGTTGAGTTTAACGTTTGAATGAACGCGACCAGACTGAACTTTATCTGACTGTTGTCGACGTTCCTTCAGCACAGCGCCATCTAGTGGACGAACAACACAACGTTTGACTTGATTCTGTGCGCCTCATAATCCGTGAGGAAATTTATATAATTGTTTTGTCCACATGAGTAACGAGTGTTTTTACGAAGGTTTACCTAAAGCTGCCGTCGTGACTCACGAGAGAGTCTGGGCCGCTTCCTTCATCCAGGCCGTCTGTGGAGTCACTTCCAAGGACGTCCTGTACGTCAACCTCCCGCTTTACCACAGTGCAGGATTCTTGATCGGCCTGACCGGAGCCATCGACCGAGGTGAGTCAGTGTGACTCACTGTGACTCACTGTGACTTACTGTGACTCACTGTGACTCACTGTGACTCTATGTGACTCTATGTGACTCACTGTGAATCACTATGACTCAGTGTGACTCAATGGGACTCACTGTGACTCTATGTGACTCAATGTGACTCTATGTGACTTACTGTGAGTCACTGTGACTCAGTGTGACTCACTGTGACTCACTGTGACTCTATGTGACTTACTGTGACTCACTGTGACTCTATGTGACTTACTGTGACTCACTGTGACTCTATGTGACTTACTGTGAATCACTATGACTCAGTGTGACTCTATGTGACTCACTGTGAATCACATAGACTCAGTGTGACTCTATGTGACTTACTGTGACTCACTGTGACTCTATGTGACTTACTGTGAATCACTATGACTCAGTGTGACTCAATGGGACTCACTGTGACTCAGTGTCACTCACTGTGACTCAGTGTGACTCACTGTGACTCACTGTGACTCAATGTGACTCAATGTGACTCAATGTGACTCACTGTGACTCACTGTGACTCAATGTGACTTACTGTGACTCACTGTGACTCAGTGTGACTCAGTGTGACTCACTGTGACTCAATGTGACTTACTGTGACTCACTGTGACTCAGTGTGACTCAGTGTGACTCACTGTGACTCAGTGTGACTCAGTGTGACTCACTGTGACTCACTGTGACTCTATGTGACTTACTGTGACTCACTGTGACTCATTGTGACTCAATGTGACTCAATGTGACTCACTGTGACTCAATGTGACTCAGTGTGACTCAATGTGACTCAATGTGACTCTATATGACTCACTGTGACTCAGTGTGACTCAATGTGACTCAATGTGACTCAATGTGACTCTATGTGACTCTATGTGACTCACAGTGACTCCGTGTGACTCAATGTGACTCAATGTGACTCTATGTGACTCACTGTGACTCACTGTGACTCAGTGTCACTCACTTTGACTCAGTGTGACTCAGTTTGACTCACTGTGACTCACTGTGACTCAGTGTGACTCAGTGTGACTCACTGTGACTCTGTTGTGACTTACTGTGACTCACTGTGACTCAGTGTGACTCAGTGTGACTCAGTTTGACTCAGTTTGACTCACTGTGACTCACTGTGACTCTATGTGACTCTATGTGACTCAGTGTGACTCAGTGTGACTCAGTGTGACTCAGTGTGACTCACTGTGACTCAGTGTGACTCAGTTTGACTCACTGTGACTCAGTGTGACTCAGTGTGACTCAGTGTGACTCAGTTTGACTCACTGTGACTCACTGTGACTCAGTGTGACTCACTGTGACTCTATGTGACTCACTGTGACTCAGTGTGACTCAATGTGACTCACTGTGACTCACTGTGACTCAGTGTGACTCAGTGTGACTCAGTGTCACTCACTGTGACTCAGTGTCACTCAGTTTGACTCACTGTGACTCACTGTGACTCAGTGTCACTCACTGTGACTCAGTGTGACTCAGTGTGACTCACTGTGACTCACTGTGACTCAGTGTGACTCAGTGTCACTCACTGTGACTCACTGTGACTCAGTGTGACTCACTGTGACTCAGTGTGACTCAGTGTGACTCAGTTTGACTCACTGTGACTCACTGTGACTCACTGTGACTCAATGTGACTCAGTGTGACTCAATGTGACTCAATGTGACTCTATATGACTCACTGTGACTCAGTGTGACTCAATGTGACTCAATGTGACTCTATGTGACTCTATGTGACTCACTGTGACTCAGTGTGACTCTATGTGACTCACTGTGACTCACTGTGACTCACTGTGACTCAGTGTGACTCAGTGTGACTCACTGTGACTCAGTGTGACTCTATGTGACTCACTGTGACTCACTGTGACTCACTGTGACTCAGGCGTGACGGTGGTGCTGAAGAGGAAGTTCTCTGCGTCTCAGTTCTGGAACGACTGCAGGAAGTACAACGTGACGGTCGTTCAATACATCGGAGAAACCATGAGATATCTGTGCAACACGCCTGCGGTAACCTTTGACCTCCATTGTTAACCTTTGACCGCCACTGTTCCTTCTTAAAGAGTCTTATAGACGTCGATTCTTTAACATCTTCAATCATCGTCAGAGTTCATGACTCTGTGTTGAGTCATGAACTCTGGTCTCAGCACATGAGTTAATAAAGCACACGAGTTAATGAGTTAATAAAACACATGAGTTAATGAGTTAATAAAGCACACGAGTTAATGAGTTAATAAAGCACATGAGTTAATAAAGCACACGAGTTAATGAGTTAATAAAACACATGAGTTAATGAGTTAATAAAGCACACGAGTTAATGAGTTAATAAAGCACACGAGTTAATAAAGCACACGAGTTAATGAGTTAATAAAACACATGAGTTAATGAGTTAATAAAGCACATGAGTTAATGAGTTAAAAAAGCACATGAGTTAATAAAGCACATGAGTTAATGAGTTAATAAAACACATGAGTTAATGAGTTAATAAAGCACACGAGTTAATGAGTTAATAAAGCACACGAGTTAATGAGTTAATAAAGCACACGAGTTAATGAGTTAATAAAGCACACGAGTTAATGAGTTAATAAAGCACACGAGTTAATGAGTTAATAAAACACATGAGTTAATGAGTTAATAAAGCACACGAGTTAATGAGTTAATAAAGCACACGAGTTAATGAGTTAATAAAGCACACGAGTTAATGAGTTAATAAAACACATGAGTTAATGAGTTAATAAAGCACACGAGTTAATGAGTTAATAAAGCACACGAGTTAATGAGTTAATAAAGCACACGAGTTAATGAGTTAATAAAGCACACGAGTTAATGAGTTAATAAAACACATGAGTTAATGAGTTAATAAAGCACATGAGTTAATGAGTTAAAAAAGCACATGAGTTAATAAAGCACACGAGTTAATGAGTTAATAAAACACATGAGTTAATGAATTAATAAAGCACATGAGTTAATGAGTTAATAAAGCACACGAGTTAATGAGTTAATAAAACACATGAGTTAATGAGTTAATAAAGCACACAAGTTAATGAGCTAATAAAACACATGAGTTAATGAGTTAATAAAGCACATGAGTTAATGAGTTAAAAAAGCACATGAGTTAATGAGTTAATAAAGCACATGAGTTAATGAGTTAAAAAAGCACACGAGTTAATGAGTTAATAAAGCACATGAGTTAATGAGTTAATAAAGCACATGAGTTAATGAGTTATTAAAGCACATGAGTTAATAAAGCACACGAGTTAATGAGTTAATAAAACACATGAGTTAATGAGTTAATAAAGCACATGAGTTAATGAGTTATTAAAGCACATGAGTTAATAAAGCACATGAGTTAATGAGTTAATAAAGCACATGAGTTAATGAGTTATTAAAGCACATGAGTTAATAAAGCACACGAGTTAATGAGTTAATAAAACACATGAGTTAATGAGTTAATTAAGCACATGAGTTAATGAGTTATTAAAGCACATGAGTTAATAAAGCACACGAGTTAATGAGTTAATAAAACACATGCGTTAATGAGTTAATAAAACACATGAGTTAATGAGTTAATAAAGCATATGAGTTAATGAGTTAATAAAACACATGAGTTAATGAGTTAATAAAGCACATGAGTTAATGAGTTAATAAAACACATGAGTTAATGAGTTAATAAAACACATGAGTTAATGAGTTAATAAAGCACACAAGTTAATGAGTTAATAAAACACATGAGTTAATAAAGCACATGAGTTAATGAGTTAATAAAGCACATGAGTTAATGATTTAATAAAGCACATGAGTTAATGAGTTAATAAAGCACATGAGTTAATGAGTTAATAAAGCACATGAGTTAATGAGTTAATAAAGCACATGAGTTAATGAGTTAATAAAACACATGAGTTAATGAGTTAATAAAGCACATGAGTTAATGAGTTAATAAAGCACATGAGTTAATGATTTAATAAAGCACATGAGTTAATAAAACACATGAGTTAATGAGTTAATAAAGCACATGAGTTAATGAGTTAATAAAGCACATGAGTTAATGAATTAATAAAGCACATGAGTTAATGAGTTAATAAAGCACATGAGTTAATGATTTAATAAAGCACATGAGTTAATAAAACACATGAGTTAATGAGTTAATAAAGCACATGAGTTAATGAGTTAATAAAACACATGAGTTAATGAGTTAATAAAGCACATGAGTTAATGAGTTAATAAAGCACATGAGTTAATGATTTAATAATGCACATGAGTTAATGAGTTAATAAAGCACATGAGTTAATAAAGCACATGAGTTAATGAGTTAATAAAACACATGAGTTAATAAAGCACATGAGTTAATGAGTTAATAAAACACATGAGTTAATGAGTTAATAAAGCACACGAGTTAATGAGTTAATAAAACACATGAGTTAATGAGTTAATAAAGCACATGAGTTAATGAGTTAATAAAGCACATGAGTTAATGAGTTAATAAAACACATGAGTTAATGAGTTAATAAAACACATGAGTTAATGAGTTAATAAAACACATGAGTTAATGAGTTAATAAAACACATGAGTTAATGAGTTAATAAAGCACATGAGTTAATGATTTAATAAAACACATGAGTTAATGATTTAATAAAGCACATGAGTTAATGAGTTAATAAAGCACATGAGTTAATAAAGCACATGAGTTAATGAGTTAATAAAGCACATGAGTTAATGAGTTAATAAAGCACATGAGTTAATGAGTTAATAAAGCACATGAGTTAATAAAGCACATGAGTTAATGAGTTAATAAAACACACGAGTTAATGAGTTAATAAAGCACATGAGTTAATAAAGCACATGAGTTAATGAGTTAATAAAGCACATGAGTTAATGAGTTATTAAAGCACATGAGTTAATGAGTTAATAAAGCACATGAGTTAATAAAGCACATGAGTTAATGAGTTAATAAAGCACATGAGTTAATGAGTTAATAAAGCACATGAGTTAATAAAGCACATGAGTTAATGAGTTAATAAAGCACATGAGTTAATGAGTTAATAAAGCACATGAGTTAATGAGTTAATAAAGCACATGAGTTAATGAGTTAATAAAGCACATGAGTTAATGAGTTAATAAAGCACACGAGTTAATGAGTTAATAAAGCACATGAGTTAATGAGTTAATAAAGCACACAAGTAATGAGTTAATAAAGCACACGAGTTAATGAGTTAATAAAGCACACAAGTTAATGAGTTAATAAAGCACACGAGTTAATGAGTTAATAAAGCACACAAGTTAATGAGTTAATAAAGCACACGAGTTAATGAGTTAATAAAGCACATGAGTTAATGAGTTAATAAAGCACACAAGTTAATGAGTTAATAAAGCACACGAGTTAATGAGTTAATAAAACACACGAGTTAATGAGTTAATAAAGCACATGAGTTAATAAAGCACATGAGTTAATGAGTTAATAAAGCACATGAGTTAATGAGTTATTAAAGCACATGAGTTAATGAGTTAATAAAGCACATGAGTTAATAAAGCACATGAGTTAATGAGTTAATAAAGCACATGAGTTAATGAGTTAATAAAGCACATGAGTTAATGAGTTAATAAAGCACATGAGTTAATGAGTTAATAAAGCACATGAGTTAATGAGTTAATAAAGCACATGAGTTAATGAGTTAATAAAGCACACGAGTTAATGAGTTAATAAAGCACATGAGTTAATGAGTTAATAAAGCACACAAGTTAATGAGTTAATAAAACACATGAGTTAATGAGTTAATAAAGCACACAAGTTAATGAGTTAATAAAGCACACGAGTTAATGAGTTAATAAAGCACACGAGTTAATGAGTTAATAAAACACATGAGTTAATGAGTTAATAAAGCACACAAGTTAATGAGTTAATAAAGCACACGAGTTAATGAGTTAATAAAGCACACGAGTTAATGAGTTAAACAAGCTAATATACGTTTATATCAAAACATGTTCTGATATAAATGTATGAGTCAAAGATCCATGACTCATACATTTATATTCAATTAAAAAAAAATGACTCCTGAAGGTCAAGGCTTGGAATCCTTTAGACACGTGTCTGTGAGTGATGATGTCATCAGTGAGCGCCTCTGTGCAGAAGGACGACGACAAGGATCACAAGGTCCGGATGGCGATCGGGAACGGCGTCCGGACCGAAGTCTGGTCTCAGTTCCTGCGACGCTTCGGCGACATGAAGGTCAACGAACTGTACGGAGCGACCGAAGGAAACATCGGATTCATCAACTACACGTCCAGAGTCGGAGCCGTGGGACGAGTCAACCCCGTACACAAGGTGAGTCCTGGACGTCCAATCACAGGAAGCGATGGAAAGACTCATTCAAACAAATCTGATTTAGACCAATCAAAGCACAGGGAGAGGGCGTGGTCAGTGGGGGCGTGGTCAGTCAAAGACTCATTACTACTGCTAGTAATAATAGTACTGATAGAATTAATAGTACTGATAGTATTGATAGTACTGCAAGTATTGATAGTACTGATAGTATTGATAGTATTATTAGTACTGATAGTATTGATAGTACTGATAATATTAATAGTACCAATAATATTAATAGTACTAACAGTATTGATAGTATTGACAGTACTGCTAGTATTGATTGTAAAATTAGTACTGATAGTATTATAAGTACTGATAGTATTGATAGTATTGATAGTACTACTAGTATTGATTGTATAATTAGTACTGATAGTATTGATAGTATTGATAGTACTGATAGTATTGACAGTACTGCTAGCATTAGTATTTCTTCTACTTGAACTGTTTGTTTCTCTTCAGTTCTTCTTCCCGTTCACTCTGATCCGTTTCGATGTCGACAAAGAAGAACCGATAAGAGACGCTCGAGGACTTTGTATTCCAGCAGCTAATGGTGAGTTTTCTGTGAAGGTGACGTCAGTACTGCAGGTACTACTGTCTGTCAGCAGTTCTTTAAACACACACTTTCTCTGGAACTACAGCCCAACATTTGGTAGAACGCAGTAATACAACAGTATGACCTTTAAAACTACTTCATGATGCTACGTCCTCGAACCGAGCTCCGCTATTGGTCGATCCTCGTGTCACCTGACTTAAAGTTCATGATTTCACGTCCGACTTTATTTTATATCATGTTCTTTTGTCAGACAAAATGTTTGTTCATTTTAATGTTTAGTATCAATAAAGAGTTGATACTAGTTGATGTTTAATGACACCAGAGTTGATACTAGTTGATGTTTAATGACACCAGAGTTGATACTAGTTGATGTTTAATGACACCAGAGTAGATACTAGTTGATGTTTAATGACACCAGAGTTAATACTAGTTGATGTTTAATGACACCAGAGTTGATACTAGTTGATGTTTAATGACACCAGACTTGATACTAGTTGAAGTTTAATGACACCAGAGTTGATACTAGTTGATGTTTACTGACACCAGAGTTGATACTAGTTGATGTTTAATGACACCAGAGTTGATGTTTAATGACACCAGAGTTGATACTAGTTGATGTTTAATGACACCAGAGTTGATACTAGTTGATGTTTAATGACACCAGAGTTGATACTAGTTGATGTTTACTGACACCAGAGTTGATACTAGTTGATGTTTAATGACACCAGAGTTGATACTAGTTGATGTTTACTGACACCAGAGTTGATACTAGTTGATGTTTACTGACACCAGAGTTGATACTAGTTGACGTTTAATGACACCAGAGTCGATACTAGTTGATGTTTAATGACACCAGAGTCGATACTAGTTGATGTTTAATGACACCAGAGTCGATACTACTTAATGTTTAATGACACCAGAGTAGATACTAGTTGATGTTTAATGACACCAGAGTAGATACTAGTTGATGTTTAATGACACCAGAGTTGATACTAGTTGATGTTTAATGACACCAGAGTCGATACTAGTTGGTGTTTAATGACACCAGAGTTGATACTAGTTGATGTTTACTGACACCAGAGTTGATACTAGTTGACGTTTAATGACACCAGAGTCGATACTAGTTGATGTTTAATGACACCAGAGTTGATACTAGTTGACGTTTAATGACACCAGAGTTGATACTAGTTGACGTTTAATGACACCAGAGTTGATACTAGTTGACGTTTAATGACACCAGAGTTGATACTAGTCGATGTTTAATGACACCAGAGTAGATACTAGTTGATGTTTAATGACACCAGAGTAGATACTAGTTGATGTTTAATGACACCAGAGTCGATACTAGTTGATGTTTAATGACACCAGAGTTGATACTAGTTGATGTTTAATGACAGCAGAGTTGATACTAGTTGATGTTTAATGACACCAGAGTTGATACTAGTTGATGTTTAATGACACCAGAGTTGATACTAGTTGATGTTTAATGACACCAGAGTTGATACTAGTTGATGTTTAATGACACCAGAGTTGATACTAGTTGATGTTTACTGACACCAGAGTTGATATTAGTTGATGTTTAATGACACCAGAGTTGATACTAGTTGATGTTTACTGACACCAGAGTTGATACTAGTTGATGTGTAATGACACCAGAGTTGATACTAGTTGATGTTTACTGACACCAGAGTTGATACTAGTTGATGTTTAATGACACCAGAGTTGAGACTAGTTGATGTTTAATGACACCAGAGTTGATACTAGTTGATGTTTAATGACACCAGAGTTGATACTAGTTGATGTTTAACGACACCAGAGTTGATACTAGTTGATGTTTAATGACACCAGAGTTGATACTAGTTGATGTTAAATGACACCAGAGTTTATACTAGTTGATGTTTAATGACACCAGAGTTGATACTAGTTGATGTTTAATGACACCAGAGTTGATACTAGTTGATGTTTAATGACACCAGAGTTGATACTAGTTGATGTTTAATGACACCAGAGTTGATACTAGTTGATGTTAAATGACACCAGAGTTGATACTAGTTGATGTTTGATGACACCAGAGTTGATACTAGTTGATGTTTAATGACACCAGAGTTGATACTAGTTGATGTTTACTGACACCAGAGTTGATACTAGTTGATGTTTAATGACACCAGAGTTGATACTAGTTGATGTTTAATGACACCAGAGTTGATACTAGTTGATGTTTAATGACACCAGAGTTGATACTAGTTGATGTTTACTGACACCAGAGTTGATACTAGTTGATGTTTACTGACACCAGAGTTGATACTAGTTGATGTTTAATGACACCAGAGTTGATACTAGTTGATGTTTAATGACACCAGAGTTGATACTAGTTGATGTTTAATGACACCAGAGTTGATACTAGTTGCTGTTTACTGACACCAGAGTTGATACTAGTTGATGTTTAATGACACCAGAGTTGATACTAGTTGATGTTTAATGACACCAGAGTTGATACTAGTTGATGTTTAACGACACCAGAGTTGATACTAGTTGATGTTTAATGACACCAGAGTTGATACTAGTTGATGTTTAATGACACCAGAGTTGATACTAGTTGATGTTTAATGACACCAGAGTTGATACTAGTTGATGTTTACTGACACCAGAGTTGATACTAGTTGATGTTTAATGACACCAGAGTTGATGTTTAATGACACCAGAGTTGATACTAGTTGATGTTTACTGACACCAGAGTTGATACTAGTTGATGTTTAATGACACCAGAGTTAATACTAGTTGATGTTTAATGACACCAGAGTTGATACTAGTTGATGTTTAATGACACCAGAGTTGATACTAGTTGATGTTTAATGACACCAGAGTTGATACTAGTTGATGTTTAATGACACCAGAGTAGATACTAGTTGATGTTTAATGACACCAGAGTTAATACTAGTTGATGTTTAATGACACCAGAGTTGATACTAGTTGATGTTTAATGACACCAGAGTTGATACTAGTTGATGTTTAATGACACCAGAGTTGATACTAGTTGATGTTTACTGACACCAGAGTTGATACTAGTTGATGTTTAATGACACCAGAGTTGATACTAGTTGATGTTTACTGACACCAGAGTTGATACTAGTTGATGTTTACTGACACCAGAGTTGATACTAGTTGACGTTTAATGACACCAGAGTCGATACTAGTTGATGTTTAATGACACCAGAGTCGATACTAGTTGATGTTTAATGACACCAGAGTCGATACTACTTAATGTTTAATGACACCAGAGTAGATACTAGTTGATGTTTAATGACACCAGAGTAGATACTAGTTGATGTTTAATGACACCAGAGTTGATACTAGTTGATGTTTAATGACACCAGAGTCGATACTAGTTGGTGTTTAATGACACCAGAGTTGATACTAGTTGATGTTTACTGACACCAGAGTTGATACTAGTTGACGTTTAATGACACCAGAGTCGATACTAGTTGATGTTTAATGACACCAGAGTTGATACTAGTTGACGTTTAATGACACCAGAGTTGATACTAGTTGATGTTAAATGACACCAGAGTTGATACTAGTTGATGTTTAATGACACCAGAGTCGATACTAGTTGGTCTTTAATGACACCAGAGTTGATACTAGTTGATGTTTACTGACACCAGAGTTGATACTAGTTGACGTTTAATGACACCAGAGTCGATACTAGTTGATGTTTAATGACACCAGAGTTGATACTAGTTGACGTTTAATGACACCAGAGTTGATACTAGTTGATGTTAAATGACACCAGAGTTGATACTAGTTGATGTTTGATGACACCAGAGTTGATACTAGTTGATGTTTAATGACACCAGAGTTGATACTAGTTGATGTTTACTGACACCAGAGTTGATACTAGTTGATGTTTAATGACACCAGAGTTGATACTAGTTGATGTTTAATGACACCAGAGTTGATACTAGTTGATGTTTAATGACACCAGAGTTGATACTAGTTGATGTTTACTGACACCAGAGTTGATACTAGTTGATGTTTACTGACACCAGAGTTGATACTAGTTGATGTTTAATGACACCAGAGTTGATACTAGTTGATGTTTAATGACACCAGAGTTGATACTAGTTGATGTTTAATGACACCAGAGTTGATACTAGTTGATGTTTAATGACACCAGAGTTGATACTAGTTGCTGTTTACTGACACCAGAGTTGATACTAGTTGATGTTTAATGACACCAGAGTTGATACTAGTTGATGTTTAATGACACCAGAGTTGATACTAGTTGATGTTTAACGACACCAGAGTTGATACTAGTTGATGTTTAATGACACCAGAGTTGATACTAGTTGATGTTTAATGACACCAGAGTTGATACTAGTTGATGTTTAATGACACCAGAGTTGATACTAGTTGATGTTTACTGACACCAGAGTTGATACTAGTTGACGTTTAATGACACCAGAGTTGATACTAGTTGACGTTTAATGACACCAGAGTTGATACTAGTCGATGTTTAATGACACCAGAGTAGATACTAGTTGATGTTTAATGACACCAGAGTAGATACTAGTTGATGTTTAATGACACCAGAGTCGATACTAGTTGATGTTTAATGACACCAGAGTTGATACTAGTTGATGTTTAATGACAGCAGAGTTGATACTAGTTGATGTTTAATGACACCAGAGTTGATACTAGTTGATGTTTAATGACACCAGAGTTGATACTAGTTGATGTTTAATGACACCAGAGTTGATACTAGTTGATGTTTAATGACACCAGAGTTGATACTAGTTGATGTTTACTGACACCAGAGTTGATATTAGTTGATGTTTAATGACACCAGAGTTGATACTAGTTGATGTTTACTGACACCAGAGTTGATACTAGTTGATGTGTAATGACACCAGAGTTGATACTAGTTGATGTTTACTGACACCAGAGTTGATACTAGTTGATGTTTAATGACACCAGAGTTGAGACTAGTTGATGTTTAATGACACCAGAGTTGATACTAGTTGATGTTTAATGACACCAGAGTTGATACTAGTTGATGTTTAACGACACCAGAGTTGATACTAGTTGATGTTTAATGACACCAGAGTTGATACTAGTTGATGTTAAATGACACCAGAGTTTATACTAGTTGATGTTTAATGACACCAGAGTTGATACTAGTTGATGTTTAATGACACCAGAGTTGATACTAGTTGATGTTTAATGACACCAGAGTTGATACTAGTTGATGTTTAATGACACCAGAGTTGATACTAGTTGATGTTAAATGACACCAGAGTTGATACTAGTTGATGTTTGATGACACCAGAGTTGATACTAGTTGATGTTTAATGACACCAGAGTTGATACTAGTTGATGTTTACTGACACCAGAGTTGATACTAGTTGATGTTTAATGACACCAGAGTTGATACTAGTTGATGTTTAATGACACCAGAGTTGATACTAGTTGATGTTTAATGACACCAGAGTTGATACTAGTTGATGTTTACTGACACCAGAGTTGATACTAGTTGATGTTTACTGACACCAGAGTTGATACTAGTTGATGTTTAATGACACCAGAGTTGATACTAGTTGATGTTTAATGACACCAGAGTTGATACTAGTTGATGTTTAATGACACCAGAGTTGATACTAGTTGCTGTTTACTGACACCAGAGTTGATACTAGTTGATGTTTAATGACACCAGAGTTGATACTAGTTGATGTTTAATGACACCAGAGTTGATACTAGTTGATGTTTAACGACACCAGAGTTGATACTAGTTGATGTTTAATGACACCAGAGTTGATACTAGTTGATGTTTAATGACACCAGAGTTGATACTAGTTGATGTTTAATGACACCAGAGTTAATACTAGTTGATGTTTAATGACACCAGAGTTGATACTAGTTGATGTTTACTGACACCAGAGTTGATACTAGTTGATGTTTAATGACACCAGAGTTGATACTAGTTGATGTTTAATGACACCAGAGTTGATACTAGTTGATGTTTAATGACACCAGAGTTGATACTAGTTGATGTTTAATGACACCAGAGTTGATACTAGTTGATGTTTAATGACACCAGAGTTGATACTAGTTGATGTTTACTGACACCAGAGTTTATAATAGTTGATGTTTAATGACACCAGAGTTGATACTAGTTGATGTTTAATGACACCAGAGTTAATACTAGTTGATGTTTAATGACACCAGAGTTAATACTAGTTGATGTTTAATGACACCAGAGTTGATACTAGTTGATTATAATGACACCAGAGTTGATACTAGTTGACGTTTAATGACACCAGAGTTGATACTAGTTGACGTTTAATGACACCAGAGTTGATACTAGTTGACGTTTAATGACACCAGAGTTGATACTAGTTGATGTTTAATGACACCAGAGTTGATACTAGTTGATGTTTACTGACACCAGAGTTGATACTAGTTGATGTTTAATGACACCAGAGTTGATACTAGTTGATGTTTACTGACACCAGAGTTGATACTAGTTGATGTGTAATGACACCAGAGTTGATACTAGTTGATATTTACTGACACCAGAGTTGATACTAGTTGATGTTTAATGAAACCAGAGTTGATACTAGTTGATGTTTAATGACACCAGAGTTGATACTAGTTGATGTTTGATGACACCAGAGTTGATACTAGTTGATGTTTAATGACACCAGAGTTGATACTAGTTGATGTTTAACGACACCAGAGTTGATACTAGTTGATGTTTAATGACACCAGAGTTGATACTAGTTGATGTTTAACGACACCAGAGTTGATACTAGTTGATGTTTAATGACACCAGAGTTGATACTAGTTGATGTTTAATGACACCAGAGTTTATACTAGTTGATGTTTGATGACACCAGAGTTGATACTAGTTGATGTTTACTGACACCAGAGTTGATACTAGTTGATGTTTACTGACACCAGAGTTGATACTAGTTGATGTTTAATGACACCAGAGTTGATACTAGTTGATGTTTAATGACACCAGAGTTGATACTAGTTGATGTTTAATGACACCAGAGTTGATACTAGTTGATGTTTACTGACACCAGAGTTGATACTAGTTGATGTTTACTGACACCAGAGTTGATACTAGTTGATGTTTAATGACACCAGAGTTGATACTAGTTGATGTTTAATGACACCAGAGTTGATACTAGTTGATGTTTAATGACACCAGAGTTGATACTAGTTGATGTTTAATGACACCAGAGTTGATACTAGTTGATGTTTACTGACACCAGAGTTTATACTAGTTGATGTTTAATGACACCAGAGTTGATACTAGTTGATGTTTAATGACACCAGAGTTAATACTAGTTGATGTTTAATGACACCAGAGTTGATACTAGTTGATGTTTACTGACACCAGAGTTTATACTAGTTGATGTTTAATGACACCAGAGTTGATACTAGTTGATGTTTAATGACACCAGAGTTGATACTAGTTGATGTTTAATGACACCAGAGTTGATACTAGTTGATGTTTAATGACACCAGAGTTGATACTAGTTGATGTTTAATGACACCAGAGTTGATACTAGTTGATGTTTACTGACACCAGAGTTTATAATAGTTGATGTTTAATGACACCAGAGTTGATACTAGTTGATGTTTAATGACACCAGAGTTAATACTAGTTGATGTTTAATGACACCAGAGTTAATACTAGTTGATGTTTAATGACACCAGAGTTGATACTAGTTGATTATAATGACACCAGAGTTGATACTAGTTGACGTTTAATGACACCAGAGTTGATACTAGTTGACGTTTAATGACACCAGAGTTGATACTAGTTGATGTTTAATGACACCAGAGTTGATACTAGTTGATGTTTACTGACACCAGAGTTGATACTAGTTGATGTTTAATGACACCAGAGTTGATACTAGTTGATGTTTACTGACACCAGAGTTGATACTAGTTGATGTGTAATGACACCAGAGTTGATACTAGTTGATATTTACTGACACCAGAGTTGATACTAGTTGATGTTTAATGAAACCAGAGTTGATACTAGTTGATGTTTAATGACACCAGAGTTGATACTAGTTGATGTTTGATGACACCAGAGTTGATACTAGTTGATGTTTAATGACACCAGAGTTGATACTAGTTGATGTTTAACGACACCAGAGTTGATACTAGTTGATGTTTAATGACACCAGAGTTGATACTAGTTGATGTTTAACGACACCAGAGTTGATACTAGTTGATGTTTAATGACACCAGAGTTTATACTAGTTGATGTTTGATGACACCAGAGTTGATACTAGTTGATGTTTACTGACACCAGAGTTGATACTAGTTGATGTTTACTGACACCAGAGTTGATACTAGTTGATGTTTAATGACACCAGAGTTGATACTAGTTGATGTTTAATGACACCAGAGTTGATACTAGTTGATGTTTACTGACACCAGAGTTGATACTAGTTGATGTTTAATGACACCAGAGTTGATACTAGTTGATGTTTAATGACACCAGAGTTGATACTAGTTGATGTTTAATGACACCAGAGTTGATACTAGTTGCTGTTTACTGACACCAGAGTTGATACTAGTTGATGTTTAATGACACCAGAGTTGATACTAGTTGATGTTTAATGACACCAGAGTTGATACTAGTTGATGTTTAACGACACCAGAGTTGATACTAGTTGATGTTTAATGACACCAGAGTTGATACTAGTTGATGTTTAATGACACCAGAGTTGATACTAGTTGATGTTTACTGACACCAGAGTTTATACTAGTTGATGTTTAATGACACCAGAGTTGATACTAGTTGATGTTTAATGACACCAGAGTTAATACTAGTTGATGTTTAATGACACCAGAGTTGATACTAGTTGATGTTTAATGACACCAGAGTTGATACTAGTTGATGTTTACTGACACCAGAGTTTATACTAGTTGATGTTTAATGACACCAGAGTTTATACTAGTTGATGTTTAATGACACCAGAGTTGATACTAGTTGATGTTTAATGACACCAGAGTTAATACTAGTTGATGTTTAATGACACCAGAGTTGATACTAGTTGATGTTTAATGACACCAGAGTTGACACTAGTTGATGTTTACTGACACCAGAGTTTATACTAGTTGATGTTTAATGACACCAGAGTTGATACTAATTGATGTTTAATGACACCAGAGTTGATACTAGTTGATGTTTAATGACACCAGGGTTGATACTAGTTGATGTTTAATGACACCAGAGTTGATACTAGTTGATGTTTAATGACACCAGGGTTGATACTAGTTGATGTTTAATGACACCAGAGTTGATACTAGTTGATGTTTAATGACACCAGAGTTGATACTAGTTGATGTTTACTGACACCAGAGTTGATACTAGTTGATGTTTACTGACACCAGAGTTGATACTAGTTGATGTTTAATGACACCAGAGTTGATACTAGTTGATGTTTAATGACACCAGAGTTGATACTAGTTGATGTTTACTGACACCAGAGTTGATACTAGTTGATGTTTACTGACACCAGAGTTGATACTAGTTGATGTTTAATGACACCAGAGTTGATACTAGTTGATGTTTAATGACACCAGAGTTGATACTAGTTGATGTTTAATGACACCAGAGTTGATACTAGTTGATGTTTACTGACACCAGAGTTGATACTAGTTGATGTTTACTGACACCAGAGTTGATACTAGTTGATGTTTAATGACACCAGAGTTGATACTAGTTGATGTTTAATGACACCAGAGTTGATACTAGTTGATGTTTAATGACACCAGAGTTGATACTAGTTGCTGTTTACTGACACCAGAGTTGATACTAGTTGATGTTTAATGACACCAGAGTTGATACTAGTTGATGTTTAATGACACCAGAGTTGATACTAGTTGATGTTTAACGACACCAGAGTTGATACTAGTTGATGTTTAATGACACCAGAGTTGATACTAGTTGATGTTTAATGACACCAGAGTTGATACTAGTTGATGTTTACTGACACCAGAGTTTATACTAGTTGATGTTTAATGACACCAGAGTTGATACTAGTTGATGTTTAATGACACCAGAGTTAATACTAGTTGATGTTTAATGACACCAGAGTTGATACTAGTTGATGTTTAATGACACCAGAGTTGATACTAGTTGATGTTTACTGACACCAGAGTTTATACTAGTTGATGTTTAATGACACCAGAGTTTATACTAGTTGATGTTTAATGACACCAGAGTTGATACTAGTTGATGTTTAATGACACCAGAGTTAATACTAGTTGATGTTTAATGACACCAGAGTTGATACTAGTTGATGTTTAATGACACCAGAGTTGACACTAGTTGATGTTTACTGACACCAGAGTTTATACTAGTTGATGTTTAATGACACCAGAGTTGATACTAATTGATGTTTAATGACACCAGAGTTGATACTAGTTGATGTTTAATGACACCAGAGTTGATACTAGTTGATGTTTAATGACACCAGAGTTGATACTAGTTGATGTTTAATGACACCAGAGTTGATACTAGTTGATGTTTACTGACACCAGAGTTTATACTAGTTGATGTTTAATGACACCAGAGTTGATACTAGTTGATGTTTAATGACACCAGAGTTGATACTAGTTGATGTTTACTGACACCAGAGTTGAAACTAGTTGATGTTTAATGACACCAGAGTTGATACTAGTTGATGTTTAATGACACCAGAGTTGATACTAGTTGATGTTTAATGACACCAGAGTTGATACTAGTTGATGTTTACTGACACCAGAGTTGATACTAGTTGATGTTTACTGACACCAGAGTTGATACTAGTTGATGTTTAATGACACCAGAGTTGATACTAGTTGATGTTTAATGACACCAGAGTTGATACTAGTTGATGTTTAATGACACCAGAGTTGATACTAGTTGCTGTTTACTGACACCAGAGTTGATACTAGTTGATGTTTAATGACACCAGAGTTGATACTAGTTGATGTTTAACGACACCAGAGTTGATACTAGTTGATGTTTAACGACACCAGAGTTGATACTAGTTGATGTTTAATGACACCAGAGTTGATACTAGTTGATGTTTAATGACACCAGAGTTGATACTAGTTGATGTTTACTGACACCAGAGTTGATACTAGTTGATGTTTAATGACACCAGAGTTGATACTAGTTGATGTTTAATGACACCAGAGTTGATACTAGTTGATGTTTAATGACACCAGAGTTGATACTAGTTGATGTTTACTGACACCAGAGTTGATACTAGTTGATGTTTACTGACACCAGAGTTGATACTAGTTGATGTTTAATGACACCAGAGTTGATACTAGTTGATGTTTAATGACACCAGAGTTGATACTAGTTGATGTTTAATGACACCAGAGTTGATACTAGTTGCTGTTTACTGACACCAGAGTTGATACTAGTTGATGTTTAATGACACCAGAGTTGATACTAGTTGATGTTTAATGACACCAGAGTTGATACTAGTTGATGTTTAACGACACCAGAGTTGATACTAGTTGATGTTTAATGACACCAGAGTTGATACTAGTTGATGTTTAATGACACCAGAGTTGATACTAGTTGATGTTTACTGACACCAGAGTTTATACTAGTTGATGTTTAATGACACCAGAGTTGATACTAGTTGATGTTTAATGACACCAGAGTTAATACTAGTTGATGTTTAATGACACCAGAGTTGATACTAGTTGATGTTTAATGACACCAGAGTTGATACTAGTTGATGTTTACTGACACCAGAGTTTATACTAGTTGATGTTTAATGACACCAGAGTTTATACTAGTTGATGTTTAATGACACCAGAGTTGATACTAGTTGATGTTTAATGACACCAGAGTTAATACTAGTTGATGTTTAATGACACCAGAGTTGATACTAGTTGATGTTTAATGACACCAGAGTTGACACTAGTTGATGTTTACTGACACCAGAGTTTATACTAGTTGATGTTTAATGACACCAGAGTTGATACTAATTGATGTTTAATGACACCAGAGTTGATACTAGTTGATGTTTAATGACACCAGAGTTGATACTAGTTGATGTTTAATGACACCAGAGTTGATACTAGTTGATGTTTAATGACACCAGAGTTGATACTAGTTGATGTTTACTGACACCAGAGTTTATACTAGTTGATGTTTAATGACACCAGAGTTGATACTAGTTGATGTTTAATGACACCAGAGTTGATACTAGTTGATGTTTACTGACACCAGAGTTGAAACTAGTTGATGTTTAATGACACCAGAGTTGATACTAGTTGATGTTTAATGACACCAGAGTTGATACTAGTTGATGTTTAATGACACCAGAGTTGATACTAGTTGATGTTTACTGACACCAGAGTTGATACTAGTTGATGTTTACTGACACCAGAGTTGATACTAGTTGATGTTTAATGACACCAGAGTTGATACTAGTTGATGTTTAATGACACCAGAGTTGATACTAGTTGATGTTTAATGACACCAGAGTTGATACTAGTTGCTGTTTACTGACACCAGAGTTGATACTAGTTGATGTTTAATGACACCAGAGTTGATACTAGTTGATGTTTAACGACACCAGAGTTGATACTAGTTGATGTTTAACGACACCAGAGTTGATACTAGTTGATGTTTAATGACACCAGAGTTGATACTAGTTGATGTTTAATGACACCAGAGTTGATACTAGTTGATGTTTAATGACACCAGAGTTGATACTAGTTGATGTTTAATGACACCAGAGTTGATACTAGTTGATGTTTACTGACACCAGAGTTTATACTAGTTGATGTTTAATGACACCAGAGTTGATACTAGTTGATGTTTAATGACACCAGAGTTAATACTAGTTGATGTTTAATGACACCAGAGTTGATACTAGTTGATGTTTACTGACACCAGAGTTTATACTAGTTGATGTTTAATGACACCAGAGTTGATACTAGTTGATGTTTAATGACACCAGAGTTGATACTAGTTGATGTTTAATGACACCAGAGTTGATACTAGTTGATGTTTAATGACACCAGAGTTGATACTAGTTGATGTTTAATGACACCAGAGTTGATACTAGTTGATGTTTACTGACACCAGAGTTTATAATAGTTGATGTTTAATGACACCAGAGTTGATACTAGTTGATGTTTAATGACACCAGAGTTAATACTAGTTGATGTTTAATGACACCAGAGTTAATACTAGTTGATGTTTAATGACACCAGAGTTGATACTAGTTGATTATAATGACACCAGAGTTGATACTAGTTGACGTTTAATGACACCAGAGTTGATACTAGTTGACGTTTAATGACACCAGAGTTGATACTAGTTGATGTTTAATGACACCAGAGTTGATACTAGTTGATGTTTACTGACACCAGAGTTGATACTAGTTGATGTTTAATGACACCAGAGTTGATACTAGTTGATGTTTACTGACACCAGAGTTGATACTAGTTGATGTGTAATGACACCAGAGTTGATACTAGTTGATATTTACTGACACCAGAGTTGATACTAGTTGATTTTTAATGAAACCAGAGTTGATACTAGTTGATGTTTAATGACACCAGAGTTGATACTAGTTGATGTTTGATGACACCAGAGTTGATACTAGTTGATGTTTAATGACACCAGAGTTGATACTAGTTGATGTTTAACGACACCAGAGTTGATACTAGTTGATGTTTAATGACACCAGAGTTGATACTAGTTGATGTTTAACGACACCAGAGTTGATACTAGTTGATGTTTAATGACACCAGAGTTGATACTAGTTGATGTTTAATGACACCAGAGTTTATACTAGTTGATGTTTGATGACACCAGAGTTGATACTAGTTGATGTTTACTGACACCAGAGTTGATACTAGTTGATGTTTACTGACACCAGAGTTGATACTAGTTGATGTTTAATGACACCAGAGTTTATACTAGTTGATGTTTGATGACACCAGAGTTGATACTAGTTGATGTTTACTGACACCAGAGTTGATACTAGTTGATGTTTACTGACACCAGAGTTGATACTAGTTGATGTTTACTGACACCAGAGTTGATACTAGTTGATGTTTAATGACACCAGAGTTGATACTAGTTGATGTTTAATGACACCAGAGTTGATACTAGTTGATGTTTACTGACACCAGAGTTGATACTAGTTGATGTTTACTGACACCAGAGTTGATACTAGTTGATGTTTAATGAAACCAGAGTTGATACTAGTTGATGTTTACTGACACCAGAGTTGATACTAGTTGATGTTTACTGACACCAGAGTTGATACTAGTTGATGTTTAATGACACCAGAGTTGATACTAGTTGATGTTTAATGACACCAGAGTTGATACTAGTTGATGTTTAATGACACCAGAGTTGATACTAGTTGCTGTTTACTGACACCAGAGTTGATACTAGTTGATGTTTAATGACACCAGAGTTGATACTAGTTGATGTTTAACGACACCAGAGTTGATACTAGTTGATGTTTAACGACACCAGAGTTGATACTAGTTGATGTTTAATGACACCAGAGTTGATACTAGTTGATGTTTAATGACACCAGAGTTGATACTAGTTGATGTTTAATGACACCAGAGTTGATACTAGTTGATGTTTAATGACACCAGAGTTGATACTAGTTGATGTTTACTGACACCAGAGTTTATACTAGTTGATGTTTAATGACACCAGAGTTGATACTAGTTGATGTTTAATGACACCAGAGTTAATACTAGTTGATGTTTAATGACACCAGAGTTGATACTAGTTGATGTTTACTGACACCAGAGTTTATACTAGTTGATGTTTAATGACACCAGAGTTGATACTAGTTGATGTTTAATGACACCAGAGTTGATACTAGTTGATGTTTAATGACACCAGAGTTGATACTAGTTGATGTTTAATGACACCAGAGTTGATACTAGTTGATGTTTAATGACACCAGAGTTGATACTAGTTGATGTTTACTGACACCAGAGTTTATAATAGTTGATGTTTAATGACACCAGAGTTGATACTAGTTGATGTTTAATGACACCAGAGTTAATACTAGTTGATGTTTAATGACACCAGAGTTAATACTAGTTGATGTTTAATGACACCAGAGTTGATACTAGTTGATTATAATGACACCAGAGTTGATACTAGTTGACGTTTAATGACACCAGAGTTGATACTAGTTGACGTTTAATGACACCAGAGTTGATACTAGTTGATGTTTAATGACACCAGAGTTGATACTAGTTGATGTTTACTGACACCAGAGTTGATACTAGTTGATGTTTAATGACACCAGAGTTGATACTAGTTGATGTTTACTGACACCAGAGTTGATACTAGTTGATGTGTAATGACACCAGAGTTGATACTAGTTGATATTTACTGACACCAGAGTTGATACTAGTTGATTTTTAATGAAACCAGAGTTGATACTAGTTGATGTTTAATGACACCAGAGTTGATACTAGTTGATGTTTGATGACACCAGAGTTGATACTAGTTGATGTTTAATGACACCAGAGTTGATACTAGTTGATGTTTAACGACACCAGAGTTGATACTAGTTGATGTTTAATGACACCAGAGTTGATACTAGTTGATGTTTAATGACACCAGAGTCGATACTAGTTGATGTTTAATGACACCAGAGTCGATACTACTTAATGTTTAATGACACCAGAGTAGATACTAGTTGATGTTTAATGACACCAGAGTTGATACTAGTTGATGTTTAATGACACCAGAGTAGATACTAGTTGATGTTTAATGACACCAGAGTCGATACTAGTTGGTGTTTAATGACACCAGAGTTGATACTAGTTGATGTTTACTGACACCAGAGTTGATACTAGTTGACGTTTAATGACACCAGAGTCGATACTAGTTGATGTTTAATGACACCAGAGTCGATACTAGTTGATGTTTAATGACACCAGAGTAGATACTAGTTGATGTTTAATGACACCAGAGTTGATACTAGTTGATGTTTAATGACACCAGAGTCGATACTAGTTGATGTTTAATGACACCAGAGTCGATACTAGTTGATGTTTAATGACACCAGAGTCGATACTAGTTGATGTTTAATGACACCAGAGTTGATACTAGTTGACGTTTAATGACACCAGAGTTGATACTAGTTGACGTTTAATGACACCAGAGTTGATACTAGTTGACGTTTAATGACACCAGAGTTGATACTAGTCGATGTTTAATGACACCAGAGTTGATACTAATTGATGTTTAATGACACCAGAGTTGATACTAGTTGATGTTTAATGACAGCAGAGTTGATACTAGTTGATGTTTAATGACACCAGAGTTGATACTAGTTGATGTTTAATGACACCAGAGTTGATACTAGTTGATGTTTAATGACACCAGAGTTGATACTAGTTGATGTTAAATGACACCAGAGTTGATACTAGTTGATGTTTGATGACACCAGAGTCGATACTAGTCGATGTTTAATGACACCAGAGTAGATACTAGTTGATGTTTAATGACACCAGAGTAGATACTAGTTGATGTTTAATGACACCAGAGTCGATACTAGTTGATGTTTAATGACACCAGAGTTAATACTAGTTGATGTTTAATGACACCAGAGTTGATACTAGTTGATGTTTAATGACACCAGAGTTGATACTAGTTGATGTTTAATGACACCAGAGTTGATACTAGTTGATGTTTACTGACACCAGAGTTGATACTAGTTGATGTTTAATGACACCAGAGTTGATGTTTAATGACACCAGAGTTGATACTAGTTGATGTTTACTGACACCAGAGTTGATACTAGTTGATGTTTAATGACACCAGAGTTAATACTAGTTGATGTTTAATGACACCAGAGTTGATACTAGTTGATGTTTAATGACACCAGAGTTGATACTAGTTGATGTTTAATGACACCAGAGTTGATACTAGTTGATGTTTAATGACACCAGAGTAGATACTAGTTGATGTTTAATGACACCAGAGTTGATACTAGTTGATGTTTAATGACACCAGAGTTGATACTAGTTGATGTTTAATGACACCAGAGTTGATACTAGTTGATGTTTAATGACACCAGAGTTGATACTAGTTGATGTTTACTGACACCAGAGTTGATACTAGTTGATGTTTAATGACACCAGAGTTGATGTTTAATGACACCAGAGTTGATACTAGTTGATGTTTACTGACACCAGAGTTGATACTAGTTGATGTTTACTGACACCAGAGTTGATACTAGTTGATGTTTACTGACACCAGAGTTGATACTAGTTGACGTTTAATGACACCAGAGTCGATACTAGTTGATGTTTAATGACACCAGAGTCGATACTAGTTGATGTTTAATGACACCAGAGTCGATACTACTTAATGTTTAATGACACCAGAGTAGATACTAGTTGATGTTTAATGACACCAGAGTCGATACTAGTTGATGTTTAATGACACCAGAGTCGTGTACTAGTTGATGTTTAATGACACCAGAGTAGATACTAGTTGATGTTTAATGACACCAGAGTCGATACTAGTTGGTGTTTAATGACACCAGAGTTGATACTAGTTGATGTTTACTGACACCAGAGTTGATACTAGTTGATGTTTAATGACACCAGAGTCGATACTAGTTGATGTTTAATGACACCAGAGTCGATACTAGTTGATGTTTAATGACACCAGAGTAGATACTAGTTGATGTTTAATGACACCAGAGTTGATACTAGTTGATGTTTAATGACACCAGAGTCGATACTAGTTGATGTTTAATGACACCAGAGTCGATACTAGTTGATGTTTAATGACACCAGAGTCGATACTAGTTGATGTTTAATGACACCAGAGTTGATACTAGTTGACGTTTAATGACACCAGAGTTGATACTAGTTGACGTTTAATGACACCAGAGTTGATACTAGTTGACGTTTAATGACACCAGAGTTGATACTAGTCGATGTTTAATGACACCAGAGTTGACACTAATTGATGTTTAATGACACCAGAGTTGATACTAGTTGATGTTTAATGACAGCAGAGTTGATACTAGTTGATGTTTAATGACACCAGAGTTGATACTAGTTGATGTTTAATGACACCAGAGTTGATACCAGTTGATGTTTAATGACACCAGAGTTGATACTAGTTGATGTTAAATGACACCAGAGTTGATACTAGTTGATGTTTGATGACACCAGAGTCGATACTAGTCGATGTTTAATGACACCAGAGTAGATACTAGTTGATGTTTAATGACACCAGAGTAGATACTAGTTGATGTTTAATGACACCAGAGTCGATACTAGTTGATGTTTAATGACACCAGAGTTAATACTAGTTGATGTTTAATGACACCAGAGTTGATACTAGTTGATGTTTAATGACACCAGAGTTGATACTAGTTGATGTTTAATGACACCAGAGTTGATACTAGTTGATGTTTACTGACACCAGAGTTGATACTAGTTGATGTTTAATGACACCAGAGTTGATGTTTAATGACACCAGAGTTGATACTAGTTGATGTTTACTGACACCAGAGTTGATACTAGTTGATGTTTAATGACACCAGAGTTAATACTAGTTGATGTTTAATGACACCAGAGTTGATACTAGTTGATGTTTAATGACACCAGAGTTGATACTAGTTGATGTTTAATGACACCAGAGTTGATACTAGTTGATGTTTAATGACACCAGAGTAGATACTAGTTGATGTTTAATGACACCAGAGTTAATACTAGTTGATGTTTAATGACACCAGAGTTGATACTAGTTGATGTTTAATGACACCAGAGTTGATACTAGTTGATGTTTAATGACACCAGAGTTGATACTAGTTGATGTTTACTGACACCAGAGTTGATACTAGTTGATGTTTAATGACACCAGAGTTGATACTAGTTGATGTTTACTGACACCAGAGTTGATACTAGTTGATGTTTACTGACACCAGAGTTGATACTAGTTGACGTTTAATGACACCAGAGTCGATACTAGTTGATGTTTAATGACACCAGAGTCGATACTAGTTGATGTTTAATGACACCAGAGTCGATACTACTTAATGTTTAATGACACCAGAGTAGATACTAGTTGATGTTTAATGACACCAGAGTAGATACTAGTTGATGTTTAATGACACCAGAGTTGATACTAGTTGATGTTTAATGACACCAGAGTCGATACTAGTTGGTGTTTAATGACACCAGAGTTGATACTAGTTGATGTTTACTGACACCAGAGTTGATACTAGTTGACGTTTAATGACACCAGAGTCGATACTAGTTGATGTTTAATGACACCAGAGTTGATACTAGTTGACGTTTAATGACACCAGAGTTGATACTAGTTGACGTTTAATGACACCAGAGTTGATACTAGTTGACGTTTAATGACACCAGAGTTGATACTAGTCGATGTTTAATGACACCAGAGTAGATACTAGTTGATGTTTAATGACACCAGAGTAGATACTAGTTGATGTTTAATGACACCAGAGTCGATACTAGTTGATGTTTAATGACACCAGAGTTGATACTAGTTGATGTTTAATGACAGCAGAGTTGATACTAGTTGATGTTTAATGACACCAGAGTTGATACTAGTTGATGTTTAATGACACCAGAGTTGATACTAGTTGATGTTTAATGACACCAGAGTTGATACTAGTTGATGTTTAATGACACCAGAGTTGATACTAGTTGATGTTTACTGACACCAGAGTTGATATTAGTTGATGTTTAATGACACCAGAGTTGATACTAGTTGATGTTTACTGACACCAGAGTTGATACTAGTTGATGTGTAATGACACCAGAGTTGATACTAGTTGATGTTTACTGACACCAGAGTTGATACTAGTTGATGTTTAATGACACCAGAGTTGAGACTAGTTGATGTTTAATGACACCAGAGTTGATACTAGTTGATGTTTAATGACACCAGAGTTGATACTAGTTGATGTTTAACGACACCAGAGTTGATACTAGTTGATGTTTAATGACACCAGAGTTGATACTAGTTGATGTTAAATGACACCAGAGTTTATACTAGTTGATGTTTAATGACACCAGAGTTGATACTAGTTGATGTTTAATGACACCAGAGTTGATACTAGTTGATGTTTAATGACACCAGAGTTGATACTAGTTGATGTTTAATGACACCAGAGTTGATACTAGTTGATGTTAAATGACACCAGAGTTGATACTAGTTGATGTTTGATGACACCAGAGTTGATACTAGTTGATGTTTAATGACACCAGAGTTGATACTAGTTGATGTTTACTGACACCAGAGTTGATACTAGTTGATGTTTAATGACACCAGAGTTGATACTAGTTGATGTTTAATGACACCAGAGTTGATACTAGTTGATGTTTAATGACACCAGAGTTGATACTAGTTGATGTTTACTGACACCAGAGTTGATACTAGTTGATGTTTACTGACACCAGAGTTGATACTAGTTGATGTTTAATGACACCAGAGTTGATACTAGTTGATGTTTAATGACACCAGAGTTGATACTAGTTGATGTTTAATGACACCAGAGTTGATACTAGTTGCTGTTTACTGACACCAGAGTTGATACTAGTTGATGTTTAATGACACCAGAGTTGATACTAGTTGATGTTTAATGACACCAGAGTTGATACTAGTTGATGTTTAACGACACCAGAGTTGATACTAGTTGATGTTTAATGACACCAGAGTTGATACTAGTTGATGTTTAATGACACCAGAGTTGATACTAGTTGATGTTTAATGACACCAGAGTTGATACTAGTTGATGTTTACTGACACCAGAGTTGATACTAGTTGATGTTTAATGACAGCAGAGTTGATGTTTAATGACACCAGAGTTGATACTAGTTGATGTTTACTGACACCAGAGTTGATACTAGTTGATGTTTAATGACACCAGAGTTAATACTAGTTGATGTTTAATGACACCAGAGTTGATACTAGTTGATGTTTAATGACACCAGAGTTGATACTAGTTGATGTTTAATGACACCAGAGTTGATACTAGTTGATGTTTAATGACACCAGAGTAGATACTAGTTGATGTTTAATGACACCAGAGTTAATACTAGTTGATGTTTAATGACACCAGAGTTGATACTAGTTGATGTTTAATGACACCAGAGTTGATACTAGTTGATGTTTAATGACACCAGAGTTGATACTAGTTGATGTTTACTGACACCAGAGTTGATACTAGTTGATGTTTAATGACACCAGAGTTGATACTAGTTGATGTTTACTGACACCAGAGTTGATACTAGTTGATGTTTAATGACACCAGAGTTAATACTAGTTGATGTTTAATGACACCAGAGTTGATACTAGTTGATGTTTAATGACACCAGAGTTGATACTAGTTGATGTTTAATGACACCAGAGTTGATACTAGTTGATGTTTAATGACACCAGAGTAGATACTAGTTGATGTTTAATGACACCAGAGTTAATACTAGTTGATGTTTAATGACACCAGAGTTGATACTAGTTGATGTTTAATGACACCAGAGTTGATACTAGTTGATGTTTAATGACACCAGAGTTGATACTAGTTGATGTTTACTGACACCAGAGTTGATACTAGTTGATGTTTAATGACACCAGAGTTGATACTAGTTGATGTTTACTGACACCAGAGTTGATACTAGTTGATGTTTACTGACACCAGAGTTGATACTAGTTGACGTTTAATGACACCAGAGTCGATACTAGTTGATGTTTAATGACACCAGAGTCGATACTAGTTGATGTTTAATGACACCAGAGTCGATACTAGTTGATGTTTAATGACACCAGAGTCGATACTAGTTGATGTTTAATGACACCAGAGTCGATACTACTTAATGTTTAATGACACCAGAGTTGATACTAGTTGATGTTTAATGACACCAGAGTCGATACTAGTTGGTGTTTAATGACACCAGAGTTGATACTAGTTGATGTTTACTGACACCAGAGTTGATACTAGTTGACGTTTAATGACACCAGAGTCGATACTAGTTGATGTTTAATGACACCAGAGTTGATACTAGTTGACGTTTAATGACACCAGAGTTGATACTAGTTGATGTTAAATGACACCAGAGTTGATACTAGTTGATGTTTAATGACACCAGAGTCGATACTAGTTGGTGTTTAATGACACCAGAGTTGATACTAGTTGATGTTTACTGACACCAGAGTTGATACTAGTTGACGTTTAATGACACCAGAGTCGATACTAGTTGATGTTTAATGACACCAGAGTTGATACTAGTTGACGTTTAATGACACCAGAGTTGATACTAGTTGATGTTAAATGACACCAGAGTTGATACTAGTTGATGTTTGATGACACCAGAGTTGATACTAGTTGATGTTTAATGACACCAGAGTTGATACTAGTTGATGTTTACTGACACCAGAGTTGATACTAGTTGATGTTTAATGACACCAGAGTTGATACTAGTTGATGTTTAATGACACCAGAGTTGATACTAGTTGATGTTTAATGACACCAGAGTTGATACTAGTTGATGTTTACTGACACCAGAGTTGATACTAGTTGATGTTTACTGACACCAGAGTTGATACTAGTTGATGTTTAATGACACCAGAGTTGATACTAGTTGATGTTTAATGACACCAGAGTTGATACTAGTTGATGTTTAATGACACCAGAGTTGATACTAGTTGCTGTTTACTGACACCAGAGTTGATACTAGTTGATGTTTAATGACACCAGAGTTGATACTAGTTGATGTTTAATGACACCAGAGTTGATACTAGTTGATGTTTAACGACACCAGAGTTGATACTAGTTGATGTTTAATGACACCAGAGTTGATACTAGTTGATGTTTAATGACACCAGAGTTGATACTAGTTGATGTTTAATGACACCAGAGTTGATACTAGTTGATGTTTACTGACACCAGAGTTGATACTAGTTGATGTTTAATGACACCAGAGTTGATGTTTAATGACACCAGAGTTGATACTAGTTGATGTTTACTGACACCAGAGTTGATACTAGTTGATGTTTAATGACACCAGAGTTAATACTAGTTGATGTTTAATGACACCAGAGTTGATACTAGTTGATGTTTAATGACACCAGAGTTGATACTAGTTGATGTTTAATGACACCAGAGTTGATACTAGTTGATGTTTAATGACACCAGAGTAGATACTAGTTGATGTTTAATGACACCAGAGTTAATACTAGTTGATGTTTAATGACACCAGAGTTGATACTAGTTGATGTTTAATGACACCAGAGTTGATACTAGTTGATGTTTAATGACACCAGAGTTGATACTAGTTGATGTTTACTGACACCAGAGTTGATACTAGTTGATGTTTAATGACACCAGAGTTGATACTAGTTGATGTTTACTGACACCAGAGTTGATACTAGTTGATGTTTACTGACACCAGAGTTGATACTAGTTGACGTTTAATGACACCAGAGTCGATACTAGTTGATGTTTAATGACACCAGAGTCGATACTAGTTGATGTTTAATGACACCAGAGTCGATACTACTTAATGTTTAATGACACCAGAGTAGATACTAGTTGATGTTTAATGACACCAGAGTAGATACTAGTTGATGTTTAATGACACCAGAGTTGATACTAGTTGATGTTTAATGACACCAGAGTCGATACTAGTTGGTGTTTAATGACACCAGAGTTGATACTAGTTGATGTTTACTGACACCAGAGTTGATACTAGTTGACGTTTAATGACACCAGAGTCGATACTAGTTGATGTTTAATGACACCAGAGTTGATACTAGTTGACGTTTAATGACACCAGAGTTGATACTAGTTGACGTTTAATGACACCAGAGTTGATACTAGTTGACGTTTAATGACACCAGAGTTGATACTAGTCGATGTTTAATGACACCAGAGTAGATACTAGTTGATGTTTAATGACACCAGAGTAGATACTAGTTGATGTTTAATGACACCAGAGTCGATACTAGTTGATGTTTAATGACACCAGAGTTGATACTAGTTGATGTTTAATGACAGCAGAGTTGATACTAGTTGATGTTTAATGACACCAGAGTTGATACTAGTTGATGTTTAATGACACCAGAGTTGATACTAGTTGATGTTTAATGACACCAGAGTTGATACTAGTTGATGTTTAATGACACCAGAGTTGATACTAGTTGATGTTTACTGACACCAGAGTTGATATTAGTTGATGTTTAATGACACCAGAGTTGATACTAGTTGATGTTTACTGACACCAGAGTTGATACTAGTTGATGTGTAATGACACCAGAGTTGATACTAGTTGATGTTTACTGACACCAGAGTTGATACTAGTTGATGTTTAATGACACCAGAGTTGAGACTAGTTGATGTTTAATGACACCAGAGTTGATACTAGTTGATGTTTAATGACACCAGAGTTGATACTAGTTGATGTTTAACGACACCAGAGTTGATACTAGTTGATGTTTAATGACACCAGAGTTGATACTAGTTGATGTTAAATGACACCAGAGTTTATACTAGTTGATGTTTAATGACACCAGAGTTGATACTAGTTGATGTTTAATGACACCAGAGTTGATACTAGTTGATGTTTAATGACACCAGAGTTGATACTAGTTGATGTTTAATGACACCAGAGTTGATACTAGTTGATGTTAAATGACACCAGAGTTGATACTAGTTGATGTTTGATGACACCAGAGTTGATACTAGTTGATGTTTAATGACACCAGAGTTGATACTAGTTGATGTTTACTGACACCAGAGTTGATACTAGTTGATGTTTAATGACACCAGAGTTGATACTAGTTGATGTTTAATGACACCAGAGTTGATACTAGTTGATGTTTAATGACACCAGAGTTGATACTAGTTGATGTTTACTGACACCAGAGTTGATACTAGTTGATGTTTACTGACACCAGAGTTGATACTAGTTGATGTTTAATGACACCAGAGTTGATACTAGTTGATGTTTAATGACACCAGAGTTGATACTAGTTGATGTTTAATGACACCAGAGTTGATACTAGTTGCTGTTTACTGACACCAGAGTTGATACTAGTTGATGTTTAATGACACCAGAGTTGATACTAGTTGATGTTTAATGACACCAGAGTTGATACTAGTTGATGTTTAACGACACCAGAGTTGATACTAGTTGATGTTTAATGACACCAGAGTTGATACTAGTTGATGTTTAATGACACCAGAGTTGATACTAGTTGATGTTTAATGACACCAGAGTTGATACTAGTTGATGTTTAATGACACCAGAGTTGATACTAGTTGATGTTTACTGACACCAGAGTTTATACTAGTTGATGTTTAATGACACCAGAGTTGATACTAGTTGATGTTTAATGACACCAGAGTTAATACTAGTTGATGTTTAATGACACCAGAGTTGATACTAGTTGATGTTTAATGACACCAGAGTTGATACTAGTTGATGTTTAATGACACCAGAGTTGATACTAGTTGATGTTTAATGACACCAGAGTTGATACTAGTTGATGTTTAATGACACCAGAGTTGATACTAGTTGATGTTTAATGACACCAGAGTTGATACTAGTTGATGTTTACTGACACCAGAGTTTATAATAGTTGATGTTTAATGACACCAGAGTTGATACTAGTTGATGTTTAATGACACCAGAGTTAATACTAGTTGATGTTTAATGACACCAGAGTTAATACTAGTTGATGTTTAATGACACCAGAGTTGATACTAGTTGATTATAATGACACCAGAGTTGATACTAGTTGACGTTTAATGACACCAGAGTTGATACTAGTTGACGTTTAATGACACCAGAGTTGATACTAGTTGATGTTTAATGACACCAGAGTTGATACTAGTTGATGTTTACTGACACCAGAGTTGATACTAGTTGATGTTTAATGACACCAGAGTTGATACTAGTTGATGTTTACTGACACCAGAGTTGATACTAGTTGATGTGTAATGACACCAGAGTTGATACTAGTTGATATTTACTGACACCAGAGTTGATACTAGTTGATGTTTAATGAAACCAGAGTTGATACTAGTTGATGTTTAATGACACCAGAGTTGATACTAGTTGATGTTTGATGACACCAGAGTTGATACTAGTTGATGTTTAATGACACCAGAGTTGATACTAGTTGATGTTTAACGACACCAGAGTTGATACTAGTTGATGTTTAATGACACCAGAGTTGATACTAGTTGATGTTTAATGACACCAGAGTTGATACTAGTTGATGTTTAATGACACCAGAGTTGATACTAGTTGATGTTTAATGACACCAGAGTTGATACTAGTTGATGTTTAATGACACCAGAGTTGATACTAGTTGATGTTTAATGACACCAGAGTTGATACTAGTTGATGTTTACTGACACCAGAGTTTATAATAGTTGATGTTTAATGACACCAGAGTTGATACTAGTTGATGTTTAATGACACCAGAGTTAATACTAGTTGATGTTTAATGACACCAGAGTTAATACTAGTTGATGTTTAATGACACCAGAGTTGATACTAGTTGATTATAATGACACCAGAGTTGATACTAGTTGACGTTTAATGACACCAGAGTTGATACTAGTTGACGTTTAATGACACCAGAGTTGATACTAGTTGATGTTTAATGACACCAGAGTTGATACTAGTTGATGTTTACTGACACCAGAGTTGATACTAGTTGATGTTTAATGACACCAGAGTTGATACTAGTTGATGTTTACTGACACCAGAGTTGATACTAGTTGATGTGTAATGACACCAGAGTTGATACTAGTTGATATTTACTGACACCAGAGTTGATACTAGTTGATGTTTAATGAAACCAGAGTTGATACTAGTTGATGTTTAATGACACCAGAGTTGATACTAGTTGATGTTTGATGACACCAGAGTTGATACTAGTTGATGTTTAATGACACCAGAGTTGATACTAGTTGATGTTTAACGACACCAGAGTTGATACTAGTTGATGTTTAATGACACCAGAGTTGATACTAGTTGATGTTTAACGACACCAGAGTTGATACTAGTTGATGTTTAATGACACCAGAGTTGATACTAGTTGATGTTTAATGACACCAGAGTTTATACTAGTTGATGTTTGATGACACCAGAGTTGATACTAGTTGATGTTTACTGACACCAGAGTTGATACTAGTTGATGTTTACTGACACCAGAGTTGATACTAGTTGATGTTTAATGACACCAGAGTTGATACTAGTTGATGTTTAATGACACCAGAGTTGATACTAGTTGATGTTTAATGACACCAGAGTTGATACTAGTTGATGTTTACTGACACCAGAGTTGATACTAGTTGATGTTTACTGACACCAGAGTTGATACTAGTTGATGTTTAATGACACCAGAGTTGATACTAGTTGATGTTTAATGACACCAGAGTTGATACTAGTTGATGTTTAATGACACCAGAGTTGATACTAGTTGATGTTTAATGACACCAGAGTTGATACTAGTTGATGTTTAATGACACCAGAGTTGATACTAGTTGATGTTTACTGACACCAGAGTTTATACTAGTTGATGTTTAATGACACCAGAGTTGATACTAGTTGATGTTTAATGACACCAGAGTTAATACTAGTTGATGTTTAATGACACCAGAGTTGATACTAGTTGATGTTTACTGACACCAGAGTTTATACTAGTTGATGTTTAATGACACCAGAGTTGATACTAGTTGATGTTTAATGACACCAGAGTTGATACTAGTTGATGTTTAATGACACCAGAGTTGATACTAGTTGATGTTTAATGACACCAGAGTTGATACTAGTTGATGTTTACTGACACCAGAGTTTATAATAGTTGATGTTTAATGACACCAGAGTTGATACTAGTTGATGTTTAATGACACCAGAGTTAATACTAGTTGATGTTTAATGACACCAGAGTTAATACTAGTTGATGTTTAATGACACCAGAGTTGATACTAGTTGATTATAATGACACCAGAGTTGATACTAGTTGACGTTTAATGACACCAGAGTTGATACTAGTTGACGTTTAATGACACCAGAGTTGATACTAGTTGATGTTTAATGACACCAGAGTTGATACTAGTTGATGTTTACTGACACCAGAGTTGATACTAGTTGATGTTTAATGACACCAGAGTTGATACTAGTTGATGTTTACTGACACCAGAGTTGATACTAGTTGATGTGTAATGACACCAGAGTTGATACTAGTTGATATTTACTGACGCCAGAGTTGATACTAGTTGATGTTTAATGAAACCAGAGTTGATACTAGTTGATGTTTAATGACACCAGAGTTGATACTAGTTGATGTTTGATGACACCAGAGTTGATACTAGTTGATGTTTAATGACACCAGAGTTGATACTAGTTGATGTTTAACGACACCAGAGTTGATACTAGTTGATGTTTAATGACACCAGAGTTGATACTAGTTGATGTTTAACGACACCAGAGTTGATACTAGTTGATGTTTAATGACACCAGAGTTTATACTAGTTGATGTTTGATGACACCAGAGTTGATACTAGTTGATGTTTACTGACACCAGAGTTGATACTAGTTGATGTTTACTGACACCAGAGTTGATACTAGTTGATGTTTAATGACACCAGAGTTGATACTAGTTGATGTTTAATGACACCAGAGTTGATACTAGTTGATGTTTACTGACACCAGAGTTGATACTAGTTGATGTTTAATGACACCAGAGTTGATACTAGTTGATGTTTAATGACACCAGAGTTGATACTAGTTGATGTTTAATGACACCAGAGTTGATACTAGTTGCTGTTTACTGACACCAGAGTTGATACTAGTTGATGTTTAATGACACCAGAGTTGATACTAGTTGATGTTTAATGACACCAGAGTTGATACTAGTTGATGTTTAACGACACCAGAGTTGATACTAGTTGATGTTTAATGACACCAGAGTTGATACTAGTTGATGTTTAATGACACCAGAGTTGATACTAGTTGATGTTTACTGACACCAGAGTTTATACTAGTTGATGTTTAATGACACCAGAGTTGATACTAGTTGATGTTTAATGACACCAGAGTTAATACTAGTTGATGTTTAATGACACCAGAGTTGATACTAGTTGATGTTTAATGACACCAGAGTTGATACTAGTTGATGTTTACTGACACCAGAGTTTATACTAGTTGATGTTTAATGACACCAGAGTTTATACTAGTTGATGTTTAATGACACCAGAGTTGATACTAGTTGATGTTTAATGACACCAGAGTTAATACTAGTTGATGTTTAATGACACCAGAGTTGATACTAGTTGATGTTTAATGACACCAGAGTTGACACTAGTTGATGTTTACTGACACCAGAGTTTATACTAGTTGATGTTTAATGACACCAGAGTTGATACTAATTGATGTTTAATGACACCAGAGTTGATACTAGTTGATGTTTAATGACACCAGGGTTGATACTAGTTGATGTTTAATGACACCAGAGTTGATACTAGTTGATGTTTAATGACACCAGAGTTAATACTAGTTGATGTTTAATGACACCAGAGTTGATACTAGTTGATTATAATGACACCAGAGTTGATACTAGTTGACGTTTAATGACACCAGAGTTGATACTAGTTGACGTTTAATGACACCAGAGTTGATACTAGTTGATGTTTAATGACACCAGAGTTGATACTAGTTGATGTTTACTGACACCAGAGTTGATACTAGTTGATGTTTAATGACACCAGAGTTGATACTAGTTGATGTTTACTGACACCAGAGTTGATACTAGTTGATGTGTAATGACACCAGAGTTGATACTAGTTGATATTTACTGACACCAGAGTTGATACTAGTTGATTTTTAATGAAACCAGAGTTGATACTAGTTGATGTTTAATGACACCAGAGTTGATACTAGTTGATGTTTGATGACACCAGAGTTGATACTAGTTGATGTTTAATGACACCAGAGTTGATACTAGTTGATGTTTAACGACACCAGAGTTGATACTAGTTGATGTTTAATGACACCAGAGTTGATACTAGTTGATGTTTAATGACACCAGAGTCGATACTAGTTGATGTTTAATGACACCAGAGTCGATACTACTTAATGTTTAATGACACCAGAGTAGATACTAGTTGATGTTTAATGACACCAGAGTTGATACTAGTTGATGTTTAATGACACCAGAGTAGATACTAGTTGATGTTTAATGACACCAGAGTCGATACTAGTTGGTGTTTAATGACACCAGAGTTGATACTAGTTGATGTTTACTGACACCAGAGTTGATACTAGTTGACGTTTAATGACACCAGAGTCGATACTAGTTGATGTTTAATGACACCAGAGTCGATACTAGTTGATGTTTAATGACACCAGAGTAGATACTAGTTGATGTTTAATGACACCAGAGTTGATACTAGTTGATGTTTAATGACACCAGAGTCGATACTAGTTGATGTTTAATGACACCAGAGTCGATACTAGTTGATGTTTAATGACACCAGAGTCGATACTAGTTGATGTTTAATGACACCAGAGTTGATACTAGTTGACGTTTAATGACACCAGAGTTGATACTAGTTGACGTTTAATGACACCAGAGTTGATACTAGTTGACGTTTAATGACACCAGAGTTGATACTAGTCGATGTTTAATGACACCAGAGTTGATACTAATTGATGTTTAATGACACCAGAGTTGATACTAGTTGATGTTTAATGACAGCAGAGTTGATACTAGTTGATGTTTAATGACACCAGAGTTGATACTAGTTGATGTTTAATGACACCAGAGTTGATACTAGTTGATGTTTAATGACACCAGAGTTGATACTAGTTGATGTTAAATGACACCAGAGTTGATACTAGTTGATGTTTGATGACACCAGAGTCGATACTAGTCGATGTTTAATGACACCAGAGTAGATACTAGTTGATGTTTAATGACACCAGAGTAGATACTAGTTGATGTTTAATGACACCAGAGTCGATACTAGTTGATGTTTAATGACACCAGAGTTAATACTAGTTGATGTTTAATGACACCAGAGTTGATACTAGTTGATGTTTAATGACACCAGAGTTGATACTAGTTGATGTTTAATGACACCAGAGTTGATACTAGTTGATGTTTACTGACACCAGAGTTGATACTAGTTGATGTTTAATGACACCAGAGTTGATGTTTAATGACACCAGAGTTGATACTAGTTGATGTTTACTGACACCAGAGTTGATACTAGTTGATGTTTAATGACACCAGAGTTAATACTAGTTGATGTTTAATGACACCAGAGTTGATACTAGTTGATGTTTAATGACACCAGAGTTGATACTAGTTGATGTTTAATGACACCAGAGTTGATACTAGTTGATGTTTAATGACACCAGAGTAGATACTAGTTGATGTTTAATGACACCAGAGTTGATACTAGTTGATGTTTAATGACACCAGAGTTGATACTAGTTGATGTTTAATGACACCAGAGTTGATACTAGTTGATGTTTAATGACACCAGAGTTGATACTAGTTGATGTTTACTGACACCAGAGTTGATACTAGTTGATGTTTAATGACACCAGAGTTGATGTTTAATGACACCAGAGTTGATACTAGTTGATGTTTACTGACACCAGAGTTGATACTAGTTGATGTTTACTGACACCAGAGTTGATACTAGTTGATGTTTACTGACACCAGAGTTGATACTAGTTGACGTTTAATGACACCAGAGTCGATACTAGTTGATGTTTAATGACACCAGAGTCGATACTAGTTGATGTTTAATGACACCAGAGTCGATACTACTTAATGTTTAATGACACCAGAGTAGATACTAGTTGATGTTTAATGACACCAGAGTCGATACTAGTTGATGTTTAATGACACCAGAGTCGTGTACTAGTTGATGTTTAATGACACCAGAGTAGATACTAGTTGATGTTTAATGACACCAGAGTCGATACTAGTTGGTGTTTAATGACACCAGAGTTGATACTAGTTGATGTTTACTGACACCAGAGTTGATACTAGTTGATGTTTAATGACACCAGAGTCGATACTAGTTGATGTTTAATGACACCAGAGTCGATACTAGTTGATGTTTAATGACACCAGAGTAGATACTAGTTGATGTTTAATGACACCAGAGTTGATACTAGTTGATGTTTAATGACACCAGAGTCGATACTAGTTGATGTTTAATGACACCAGAGTCGATACTAGTTGATGTTTAATGACACCAGAGTCGATACTAGTTGATGTTTAATGACACCAGAGTTGATACTAGTTGACGTTTAATGACACCAGAGTTGATACTAGTTGACGTTTAATGACACCAGAGTTGATACTAGTTGACGTTTAATGACACCAGAGTTGATACTAGTCGATGTTTAATGACACCAGAGTTGACACTAATTGATGTTTAATGACACCAGAGTTGATACTAGTTGATGTTTAATGACAGCAGAGTTGATACTAGTTGATGTTTAATGACACCAGAGTTGATACTAGTTGATGTTTAATGACACCAGAGTTGATACCAGTTGATGTTTAATGACACCAGAGTTGATACTAGTTGATGTTAAATGACACCAGAGTTGATACTAGTTGATGTTTGATGACACCAGAGTCGATACTAGTCGATGTTTAATGACACCAGAGTAGATACTAGTTGATGTTTAATGACACCAGAGTAGATACTAGTTGATGTTTAATGACACCAGAGTCGATACTAGTTGATGTTTAATGACACCAGAGTTAATACTAGTTGATGTTTAATGACACCAGAGTTGATACTAGTTGATGTTTAATGACACCAGAGTTGATACTAGTTGATGTTTAATGACACCAGAGTTGATACTAGTTGATGTTTACTGACACCAGAGTTGATACTAGTTGATGTTTAATGACACCAGAGTTGATGTTTAATGACACCAGAGTTGATACTAGTTGATGTTTACTGACACCAGAGTTGATACTAGTTGATGTTTAATGACACCAGAGTTAATACTAGTTGATGTTTAATGACACCAGAGTTGATACTAGTTGATGTTTAATGACACCAGAGTTGATACTAGTTGATGTTTAATGACACCAGAGTTGATACTAGTTGATGTTTAATGACACCAGAGTAGATACTAGTTGATGTTTAATGACACCAGAGTTAATACTAGTTGATGTTTAATGACACCAGAGTTGATACTAGTTGATGTTTAATGACACCAGAGTTGATACTAGTTGATGTTTAATGACACCAGAGTTGATACTAGTTGATGTTTACTGACACCAGAGTTGATACTAGTTGATGTTTAATGACACCAGAGTTGATACTAGTTGATGTTTACTGACACCAGAGTTGATACTAGTTGATGTTTACTGACACCAGAGTTGATACTAGTTGACGTTTAATGACACCAGAGTCGATACTAGTTGATGTTTAATGACACCAGAGTCGATACTAGTTGATGTTTAATGACACCAGAGTCGATACTACTTAATGTTTAATGACACCAGAGTAGATACTAGTTGATGTTTAATGACACCAGAGTAGATACTAGTTGATGTTTAATGACACCAGAGTTGATACTAGTTGATGTTTAATGACACCAGAGTCGATACTAGTTGGTGTTTAATGACACCAGAGTTGATACTAGTTGATGTTTACTGACACCAGAGTTGATACTAGTTGACGTTTAATGACACCAGAGTCGATACTAGTTGATGTTTAATGACACCAGAGTTGATACTAGTTGACGTTTAATGACACCAGAGTTGATACTAGTTGACGTTTAATGACACCAGAGTTGATACTAGTTGACGTTTAATGACACCAGAGTTGATACTAGTCGATGTTTAATGACACCAGAGTAGATACTAGTTGATGTTTAATGACACCAGAGTAGATACTAGTTGATGTTTAATGACACCAGAGTCGATACTAGTTGATGTTTAATGACACCAGAGTTGATACTAGTTGATGTTTAATGACAGCAGAGTTGATACTAGTTGATGTTTAATGACACCAGAGTTGATACTAGTTGATGTTTAATGACACCAGAGTTGATACTAGTTGATGTTTAATGACACCAGAGTTGATACTAGTTGATGTTTAATGACACCAGAGTTGATACTAGTTGATGTTTACTGACACCAGAGTTGATATTAGTTGATGTTTAATGACACCAGAGTTGATACTAGTTGATGTTTACTGACACCAGAGTTGATACTAGTTGATGTGTAATGACACCAGAGTTGATACTAGTTGATGTTTACTGACACCAGAGTTGATACTAGTTGATGTTTAATGACACCAGAGTTGAGACTAGTTGATGTTTAATGACACCAGAGTTGATACTAGTTGATGTTAAATGACACCAGAGTTTATACTAGTTGATGTTTAATGACACCAGAGTTGATACTAGTTGATGTTTAATGACACCAGAGTTGATACTAGTTGATGTTTAATGACACCAGAGTTGATACTAGTTGATGTTTAATGACACCAGAGTTGATACTAGTTGATGTTAAATGACACCAGAGTTGATACTAGTTGATGTTTGATGACACCAGAGTTGATACTAGTTGATGTTTAATGACACCAGAGTTGATACTAGTTGATGTTTACTGACACCAGAGTTGATACTAGTTGATGTTTAATGACACCAGAGTTGATACTAGTTGATGTTTAATGACACCAGAGTTGATACTAGTTGATGTTTAATGACACCAGAGTTGATACTAGTTGATGTTTACTGACACCAGAGTTGATACTAGTTGATGTTTACTGACACCAGAGTTGATACTAGTTGATGTTTAATGACACCAGAGTTGATACTAGTTGATGTTTAATGACACCAGAGTTGATACTAGTTGATGTTTAATGACACCAGAGTTGATACTAGTTGCTGTTTACTGACACCAGAGTTGATACTAGTTGATGTTTAATGACACCAGAGTTGATACTAGTTGATGTTTAATGACACCAGAGTTGATACTAGTTGATGTTTAACGACACCAGAGTTGATACTAGTTGATGTTTAATGACACCAGAGTTGATACTAGTTGATGTTTAATGACACCAGAGTTGATACTAGTTGATGTTTAATGACACCAGAGTTGATACTAGTTGATGTTTACTGACACCAGAGTTGATACTAGTTGATGTTTAATGACAGCAGAGTTGATGTTTAATGACACCAGAGTTGATACTAGTTGATGTTTACTGACACCAGAGTTGATACTAGTTGATGTTTAATGACACCAGAGTTAATACTAGTTGATGTTTAATGACACCAGAGTTGATACTAGTTGATGTTTAATGACACCAGAGTTGATACTAGTTGATGTTTAATGACACCAGAGTTGATACTAGTTGATGTTTAATGACACCAGAGTAGATACTAGTTGATGTTTAATGACACCAGAGTTAATACTAGTTGATGTTTAATGACACCAGAGTTGATACTAGTTGATGTTTAATGACACCAGAGTTGATACTAGTTGATGTTTAATGACACCAGAGTTGATACTAGTTGATGTTTACTGACACCAGAGTTGATACTAGTTGATGTTTAATGACACCAGAGTTGATACTAGTTGATGTTTACTGACACCAGAGTTGATACTAGTTGATGTTTACTGACACCAGAGTTGATACTAGTTGACGTTTAATGACACCAGAGTCGATACTAGTTGATGTTTAATGACACCAGAGTCGATACTAGTTGATGTTTAATGACACCAGAGTCGATACTACTTAATGTTTAATGACACCAGAGTAGATACTAGTTGATGTTTAATGACACCAGAGTAGATACTAGTTGATGTTTAATGACACCAGAGTTGATACTAGTTGATGTTTAATGACACCAGAGTCGATACTAGTTGGTGTTTAATGACACCAGAGTTGATACTAGTTGATGTTTACTGACACCAGAGTTGATACTAGTTGACGTTTAATGACACCAGAGTCGATACTAGTTGATGTTTAATGACACCAGAGTTGATACTAGTTGACGTTTAATGACACCAGAGTTGATACTAGTTGATGTTAAATGACACCAGAGTTGATACTAGTTGATGTTTAATGACACCAGAGTCGATACTAGTTGGTGTTTAATGACACCAGAGTTGATACTAGTTGATGTTTACTGACACCAGAGTTGATACTAGTTGACGTTTAATGACACCAGAGTCGATACTAGTTGATGTTTAATGACACCAGAGTTGATACTAGTTGACGTTTAATGACACCAGAGTTGATACTAGTTGATGTTAAATGACACCAGAGTTGATACTAGTTGATGTTTGATGACACCAGAGTTGATACTAGTTGATGTTTAATGACACCAGAGTTGATACTAGTTGATGTTTACTGACACCAGAGTTGATACTAGTTGATGTTTAATGACACCAGAGTTGATACTAGTTGATGTTTAATGACACCAGAGTTGATACTAGTTGATGTTTAATGACACCAGAGTTGATACTAGTTGATGTTTACTGACACCAGAGTTGATACTAGTTGATGTTTACTGACACCAGAGTTGATACTAGTTGATGTTTAATGACACCAGAGTTGATACTAGTTGATGTTTAATGACACCAGAGTTGATACTAGTTGATGTTTAATGACACCAGAGTTGATACTAGTTGCTGTTTACTGACACCAGAGTTGATACTAGTTGATGTTTAATGACACCAGAGTTGATACTAGTTGATGTTTAATGACACCAGAGTTGATACTAGTTGATGTTTAACGACACCAGAGTTGATACTAGTTGATGTTTAATGACACCAGAGTTGATACTAGTTGATGTTTAATGACACCAGAGTTGATACTAGTTGATGTTTAATGACACCAGAGTTGATACTAGTTGATGTTTACTGACACCAGAGTTGATACTAGTTGATGTTTAATGACACCAGAGTTGATGTTTAATGACACCAGAGTTGATACTAGTTGATGTTTACTGACACCAGAGTTGATACTAGTTGATGTTTAATGACACCAGAGTTAATACTAGTTGATGTTTAATGACACCAGAGTTGATACTAGTTGATGTTTAATGACACCAGAGTTGATACTAGTTGATGTTTAATGACACCAGAGTTGATACTAGTTGATGTTTAATGACACCAGAGTAGATACTAGTTGATGTTTAATGACACCAGAGTTAATACTAGTTGATGTTTAATGACACCAGAGTTGATACTAGTTGATGTTTAATGACACCAGAGTTGATACTAGTTGATGTTTAATGACACCAGAGTTGATACTAGTTGATGTTTACTGACACCAGAGTTGATACTAGTTGATGTTTAATGACACCAGAGTTGATACTAGTTGATGTTTACTGACACCAGAGTTGATACTAGTTGATGTTTACTGACACCAGAGTTGATACTAGTTGACGTTTAATGACACCAGAGTCGATACTAGTTGATGTTTAATGACACCAGAGTCGATACTAGTTGATGTTTAATGACACCAGAGTCGATACTACTTAATGTTTAATGACACCAGAGTAGATACTAGTTGATGTTTAATGACACCAGAGTAGATACTAGTTGATGTTTAATGACACCAGAGTTGATACTAGTTGATGTTTAATGACACCAGAGTCGATACTAGTTGGTGTTTAATGACACCAGAGTTGATACTAGTTGATGTTTACTGACACCAGAGTTGATACTAGTTGACGTTTAATGACACCAGAGTCGATACTAGTTGATGTTTAATGACACCAGAGTTGATACTAGTTGACGTTTAATGACACCAGAGTTGATACTAGTTGACGTTTAATGACACCAGAGTTGATACTAGTTGACGTTTAATGACACCAGAGTTGATACTAGTCGATGTTTAATGACACCAGAGTAGATACTAGTTGATGTTTAATGACACCAGAGTAGATACTAGTTGATGTTTAATGACACCAGAGTCGATACTAGTTGATGTTTAATGACACCAGAGTTGATACTAGTTGATGTTTAATGACAGCAGAGTTGATACTAGTTGATGTTTAATGACACCAGAGTTGATACTAGTTGATGTTTAATGACACCAGAGTTGATACTAGTTGATGTTTAATGACACCAGAGTTGATACTAGTTGATGTTTAATGACACCAGAGTTGATACTAGTTGATGTTTACTGACACCAGAGTTGATATTAGTTGATGTTTAATGACACCAGAGTTGATACTAGTTGATGTTTACTGACACCAGAGTTGATACTAGTTGATGTGTAATGACACCAGAGTTGATACTAGTTGATGTTTACTGACACCAGAGTTGATACTAGTTGATGTTTAATGACACCAGAGTTGAGACTAGTTGATGTTTAATGACACCAGAGTTGATACTAGTTGATGTTTAATGACACCAGAGTTGATACTAGTTGATGTTTAACGACACCAGAGTTGATACTAGTTGATGTTTAATGACACCAGAGTTGATACTAGTTGATGTTAAATGACACCAGAGTTTATACTAGTTGATGTTTAATGACACCAGAGTTGATACTAGTTGATGTTTAATGACACCAGAGTTGATACTAGTTGATGTTTAATGACACCAGAGTTGATACTAGTTGATGTTTAATGACACCAGAGTTGATACTAGTTGATGTTAAATGACACCAGAGTTGATACTAGTTGATGTTTGATGACACCAGAGTTGATACTAGTTGATGTTTAATGACACCAGAGTTGATACTAGTTGATGTTTACTGACACCAGAGTTGATACTAGTTGATGTTTAATGACACCAGAGTTGATACTAGTTGATGTTTAATGACACCAGAGTTGATACTAGTTGATGTTTAATGACACCAGAGTTGATACTAGTTGATGTTTACTGACACCAGAGTTGATACTAGTTGATGTTTACTGACACCAGAGTTGATACTAGTTGATGTTTAATGACACCAGAGTTGATACTAGTTGATGTTTAATGACACCAGAGTTGATACTAGTTGATGTTTAATGACACCAGAGTTGATACTAGTTGCTGTTTACTGACACCAGAGTTGATACTAGTTGATGTTTAATGACACCAGAGTTGATACTAGTTGATGTTTAATGACACCAGAGTTGATACTAGTTGATGTTTAACGACACCAGAGTTGATACTAGTTGATGTTTAATGACACCAGAGTTGATACTAGTTGATGTTTAATGACACCAGAGTTGATACTAGTTGATGTTTAATGACACCAGAGTTGATACTAGTTGATGTTTAATGACACCAGAGTTGATACTAGTTGATGTTTACTGACACCAGAGTTTATACTAGTTGATGTTTAATGACACCAGAGTTGATACTAGTTGATGTTTAATGACACCAGAGTTAATACTAGTTGATGTTTAATGACACCAGAGTTGATACTAGTTGATGTTTAATGACACCAGAGTTGATACTAGTTGATGTTTAATGACACCAGAGTTGATACTAGTTGATGTTTAATGACACCAGAGTTGATACTAGTTGATGTTTAATGACACCAGAGTTGATACTAGTTGATGTTTAATGACACCAGAGTTGATACTAGTTGATGTTTACTGACACCAGAGTTTATAATAGTTGATGTTTAATGACACCAGAGTTGATACTAGTTGATGTTTAATGACACCAGAGTTAATACTAGTTGATGTTTAATGACACCAGAGTTAATACTAGTTGATGTTTAATGACACCAGAGTTGATACTAGTTGATTATAATGACACCAGAGTTGATACTAGTTGACGTTTAATGACACCAGAGTTGATACTAGTTGACGTTTAATGACACCAGAGTTGATACTAGTTGATGTTTAATGACACCAGAGTTGATACTAGTTGATGTTTACTGACACCAGAGTTGATACTAGTTGATGTTTAATGACACCAGAGTTGATACTAGTTGATGTTTACTGACACCAGAGTTGATACTAGTTGATGTGTAATGACACCAGAGTTGATACTAGTTGATATTTACTGACACCAGAGTTGATACTAGTTGATGTTTAATGAAACCAGAGTTGATACTAGTTGATGTTTAATGACACCAGAGTTGATACTAGTTGATGTTTGATGACACCAGAGTTGATACTAGTTGATGTTTAATGACACCAGAGTTGATACTAGTTGATGTTTAACGACACCAGAGTTGATACTAGTTGATGTTTAATGACACCAGAGTTGATACTAGTTGATGTTTAATGACACCAGAGTTGATACTAGTTGATGTTTAATGACACCAGAGTTGATACTAGTTGATGTTTAATGACACCAGAGTTGATACTAGTTGATGTTTAATGACACCAGAGTTGATACTAGTTGATGTTTAATGACACCAGAGTTGATACTAGTTGATGTTTACTGACACCAGAGTTTATAATAGTTGATGTTTAATGACACCAGAGTTGATACTAGTTGATGTTTAATGACACCAGAGTTAATACTAGTTGATGTTTAATGACACCAGAGTTAATACTAGTTGATGTTTAATGACACCAGAGTTGATACTAGTTGATTATAATGACACCAGAGTTGATACTAGTTGACGTTTAATGACACCAGAGTTGATACTAGTTGACGTTTAATGACACCAGAGTTGATACTAGTTGATGTTTAATGACACCAGAGTTGATACTAGTTGATGTTTACTGACACCAGAGTTGATACTAGTTGATGTTTAATGACACCAGAGTTGATACTAGTTGATGTTTACTGACACCAGAGTTGATACTAGTTGATGTGTAATGACACCAGAGTTGATACTAGTTGATATTTACTGACACCAGAGTTGATACTAGTTGATGTTTAATGAAACCAGAGTTGATACTAGTTGATGTTTAATGACACCAGAGTTGATACTAGTTGATGTTTGATGACACCAGAGTTGATACTAGTTGATGTTTAATGACACCAGAGTTGATACTAGTTGATGTTTAACGACACCAGAGTTGATACTAGTTGATGTTTAATGACACCAGAGTTGATACTAGTTGATGTTTAACGACACCAGAGTTGATACTAGTTGATGTTTAATGACACCAGAGTTGATACTAGTTGATGTTTAATGACACCAGAGTTTATACTAGTTGATGTTTGATGACACCAGAGTTGATACTAGTTGATGTTTACTGACACCAGAGTTGATACTAGTTGATGTTTACTGACACCAGAGTTGATACTAGTTGATGTTTAATGACACCAGAGTTGATACTAGTTGATGTTTAATGACACCAGAGTTGATACTAGTTGATGTTTAATGACACCAGAGTTGATACTAGTTGATGTTTACTGACACCAGAGTTGATACTAGTTGATGTTTACTGACACCAGAGTTGATACTAGTTGATGTTTAATGACACCAGAGTTGATACTAGTTGATGTTTAATGACACCAGAGTTGATACTAGTTGATGTTTAATGACACCAGAGTTGATACTAGTTGATGTTTAATGACACCAGAGTTGATACTAGTTGATGTTTAATGACACCAGAGTTGATACTAGTTGATGTTTACTGACACCAGAGTTTATACTAGTTGATGTTTAATGACACCAGAGTTGATACTAGTTGATGTTTAATGACACCAGAGTTAATACTAGTTGATGTTTAATGACACCAGAGTTGATACTAGTTGATGTTTACTGACACCAGAGTTTATACTAGTTGATGTTTAATGACACCAGAGTTGATACTAGTTGATGTTTAATGACACCAGAGTTGATACTAGTTGATGTTTAATGACACCAGAGTTGATACTAGTTGATGTTTAATGACACCAGAGTTGATACTAGTTGATGTTTACTGACACCAGAGTTTATAATAGTTGATGTTTAATGACACCAGAGTTGATACTAGTTGATGTTTAATGACACCAGAGTTAATACTAGTTGATGTTTAATGACACCAGAGTTAATACTAGTTGATGTTTAATGACACCAGAGTTGATACTAGTTGATTATAATGACACCAGAGTTGATACTAGTTGACGTTTAATGACACCAGAGTTGATACTAGTTGACGTTTAATGACACCAGAGTTGATACTAGTTGATGTTTAATGACACCAGAGTTGATACTAGTTGATGTTTACTGACACCAGAGTTGATACTAGTTGATGTTTAATGACACCAGAGTTGATACTAGTTGATGTTTACTGACACCAGAGTTGATACTAGTTGATGTGTAATGACACCAGAGTTGATACTAGTTGATATTTACTGACGCCAGAGTTGATACTAGTTGATGTTTAATGAAACCAGAGTTGATACTAGTTGATGTTTAATGACACCAGAGTTGATACTAGTTGATGTTTGATGACACCAGAGTTGATACTAGTTGATGTTTAATGACACCAGAGTTGATACTAGTTGATGTTTAACGACACCAGAGTTGATACTAGTTGATGTTTAATGACACCAGAGTTGATACTAGTTGATGTTTAACGACACCAGAGTTGATACTAGTTGATGTTTAATGACACCAGAGTTTATACTAGTTGATGTTTGATGACACCAGAGTTGATACTAGTTGATGTTTACTGACACCAGAGTTGATACTAGTTGATGTTTACTGACACCAGAGTTGATACTAGTTGATGTTTAATGACACCAGAGTTGATACTAGTTGATGTTTAATGACACCAGAGTTGATACTAGTTGATGTTTACTGACACCAGAGTTGATACTAGTTGATGTTTAATGACACCAGAGTTGATACTAGTTGATGTTTAATGACACCAGAGTTGATACTAGTTGATGTTTAATGACACCAGAGTTGATACTAGTTGCTGTTTACTGACACCAGAGTTGATACTAGTTGATGTTTAATGACACCAGAGTTGATACTAGTTGATGTTTAATGACACCAGAGTTGATACTAGTTGATGTTTAACGACACCAGAGTTGATACTAGTTGATGTTTAATGACACCAGAGTTGATACTAGTTGATGTTTAATGACACCAGAGTTGATACTAGTTGATGTTTACTGACACCAGAGTTTATACTAGTTGATGTTTAATGACACCAGAGTTGATACTAGTTGATGTTTAATGACACCAGAGTTAATACTAGTTGATGTTTAATGACACCAGAGTTGATACTAGTTGATGTTTAATGACACCAGAGTTGATACTAGTTGATGTTTACTGACACCAGAGTTTATACTAGTTGATGTTTAATGACACCAGAGTTTATACTAGTTGATGTTTAATGACACCAGAGTTGATACTAGTTGATGTTTAATGACACCAGAGTTAATACTAGTTGATGTTTAATGACACCAGAGTTGATACTAGTTGATGTTTAATGACACCAGAGTTGACACTAGTTGATGTTTACTGACACCAGAGTTTATACTAGTTGATGTTTAATGACACCAGAGTTGATACTAATTGATGTTTAATGACACCAGAGTTGATACTAGTTGATGTTTAATGACACCAGGGTTGATACTAGTTGATGTTTAATGACACCAGAGTTGATACTAGTTGATGTTTAATGACACCAGAGTTGATACTAGTTGATGTTTACTGACACCAGAGTTGATACTAGTTGATGTTTACTGACACCAGAGTTGATACTAGTTGATGTTTAATGACACCAGAGTTGATACTAGTTGATGTTTAATGACACCAGAGTTGATACTAGTTGATGTTTACTGACACCAGAGTTGATACTAGTTGATGTTTACTGACACCAGAGTTGATACTAGTTGATGTTTAATGACACCAGAGTTGATACTAGTTGATGTTTAATGACACCAGAGTTGATACTAGTTGATGTTTAATGACACCAGAGTTGATACTAGTTGATGTTTACTGACACCAGAGTTGATACTAGTTGATGTTTACTGACACCAGAGTTGATACTAGTTGATGTTTAATGACACCAGAGTTGATACTAGTTGATGTTTAATGACACCAGAGTTGATACTAGTTGATGTTTAATGACACCAGAGTTGATACTAGTTGCTGTTTACTGACACCAGAGTTGATACTAGTTGATGTTTAATGACACCAGAGTTGATACTAGTTGATGTTTAATGACACCAGAGTTGATACTAGTTGATGTTTAACGACACCAGAGTTGATACTAGTTGATGTTTAATGACACCAGAGTTGATACTAGTTGATGTTTAATGACACCAGAGTTGATACTAGTTGATGTTTACTGACACCAGAGTTTATACTAGTTGATGTTTAATGACACCAGAGTTGATACTAGTTGATGTTTAATGACACCAGAGTTAATACTAGTTGATGTTTAATGACACCAGAGTTGATACTAGTTGATGTTTAATGACACCAGAGTTGATACTAGTTGATGTTTACTGACACCAGAGTTTATACTAGTTGATGTTTAATGACACCAGAGTTTATACTAGTTGATGTTTAATGACACCAGAGTTGATACTAGTTGATGTTTAATGACACCAGAGTTAATACTAGTTGATGTTTAATGACACCAGAGTTGATACTAGTTGATGTTTAATGACACCAGAGTTGACACTAGTTGATGTTTACTGACACCAGAGTTTATACTAGTTGATGTTTAATGACACCAGAGTTGATACTAATTGATGTTTAATGACACCAGAGTTGATACTAGTTGATGTTTAATGACACCAGAGTTGATACTAGTTGATGTTTAATGACACCAGAGTTGATACTAGTTGATGTTTAATGACACCAGAGTTGATACTAGTTGATGTTTACTGACACCAGAGTTTATACTAGTTGATGTTTAATGACACCAGAGTTGATACTAGTTGATGTTTAATGACACCAGAGTTGATACTAGTTGATGTTTACTGACACCAGAGTTGAAACTAGTTGATGTTTAATGACACCAGAGTTGATACTAGTTGATGTTTAATGACACCAGAGTTGATACTAGTTGATGTTTAATGACACCAGAGTTGATACTAGTTGATGTTTACTGACACCAGAGTTGATACTAGTTGATGTTTACTGACACCAGAGTTGATACTAGTTGATGTTTAATGACACCAGAGTTGATACTAGTTGATGTTTAATGACACCAGAGTTGATACTAGTTGATGTTTAATGACACCAGAGTTGATACTAGTTGCTGTTTACTGACACCAGAGTTGATACTAGTTGATGTTTAATGACACCAGAGTTGATACTAGTTGATGTTTAACGACACCAGAGTTGATACTAGTTGATGTTTAACGACACCAGAGTTGATACTAGTTGATGTTTAATGACACCAGAGTTGATACTAGTTGATGTTTAATGACACCAGAGTTGATACTAGTTGATGTTTAATGACACCAGAGTTGATACTAGTTGATGTTTAATGACACCAGAGTTGATACTAGTTGATGTTTACTGACACCAGAGTTTATACTAGTTGATGTTTAATGACACCAGAGTTGATACTAGTTGATGTTTAATGACACCAGAGTTAATACTAGTTGATGTTTAATGACACCAGAGTTGATACTAGTTGATGTTTACTGACACCAGAGTTTATACTAGTTGATGTTTAATGACACCAGAGTTGATACTAGTTGATGTTTAATGACACCAGAGTTGATACTAGTTGATGTTTAATGACACCAGAGTTGATACTAGTTGATGTTTAATGACACCAGAGTTGATACTAGTTGATGTTTAATGACACCAGAGTTGATACTAGTTGATGTTTACTGACACCAGAGTTTATAATAGTTGATGTTTAATGACACCAGAGTTGATACTAGTTGATGTTTAATGACACCAGAGTTAATACTAGTTGATGTTTAATGACACCAGAGTTAATACTAGTTGATGTTTAATGACACCAGAGTTGATACTAGTTGATTATAATGACACCAGAGTTGATACTAGTTGACGTTTAATGACACCAGAGTTGATACTAGTTGACGTTTAATGACACCAGAGTTGATACTAGTTGATGTTTAATGACACCAGAGTTGATACTAGTTGATGTTTACTGACACCAGAGTTGATACTAGTTGATGTTTAATGACACCAGAGTTGATACTAGTTGATGTTTACTGACACCAGAGTTGATACTAGTTGATGTGTAATGACACCAGAGTTGATACTAGTTGATATTTACTGACACCAGAGTTGATACTAGTTGATTTTTAATGAAACCAGAGTTGATACTAGTTGATGTTTAATGACACCAGAGTTGATACTAGTTGATGTTTGATGACACCAGAGTTGATACTAGTTGATGTTTAATGACACCAGAGTTGATACTAGTTGATGTTTACTGACACCAGAGTTTATACTAGTTGATGTTTAATGACACCAGAGTTGATACTAGTTGATGTTTAATGACACCAGAGTTGATACTAGTTGATGTTTACTGACACCAGAGTTGAAACTAGTTGATGTTTAATGACACCAGAGTTGATACTAGTTGATGTTTAATGACACCAGAGTTGATACTAGTTGATGTTTAATGACACCAGAGTTGATACTAGTTGATGTTTACTGACACCAGAGTTGATACTAGTTGATGTTTACTGACACCAGAGTTGATACTAGTTGATGTTTAATGACACCAGAGTTGATACTAGTTGATGTTTAATGACACCAGAGTTGATACTAGTTGATGTTTAATGACACCAGAGTTGATACTAGTTGCTGTTTACTGACACCAGAGTTGATACTAGTTGATGTTTAATGACACCAGAGTTGATACTAGTTGATGTTTAACGACACCAGAGTTGATACTAGTTGATGTTTAACGACACCAGAGTTGATACTAGTTGATGTTTAATGACACCAGAGTTGATACTAGTTGATGTTTAATGACACCAGAGTTGATACTAGTTGATGTTTAATGACACCAGAGTTGATACTAGTTGATGTTTAATGACAACAGAGTTGATACTAGTTGATGTTTACTGACACCAGAGTTTATACTAGTTGATGTTTAATGACACCAGAGTTGATACTAGTTGATGTTTAATGACACCAGAGTTAATACTAGTTGATGTTTAATGACACCAGAGTTGATACTAGTTGATGTTTACTGACACCAGAGTTTATACTAGTTGATGTTTAATGACACCAGAGTTGATACTAGTTGATGTTTAATGACACCAGAGTTGATACTAGTTGATGTTTAATGACACCAGAGTTGATACTAGTTGATGTTTAATGACACCAGAGTTGATACTAGTTGATGTTTAATGACACCAGAGTTGATACTAGTTGATGTTTACTGACACCAGAGTTTATAATAGTTGATGTTTAATGACACCAGAGTTGATACTAGTTGATGTTTAATGACACCAGAGTTAATACTAGTTGATGTTTAATGACACCAGAGTTAATACTAGTTGATGTTTAATGACACCAGAGTTGATACTAGTTGATTATAATGACACCAGAGTTGATACTAGTTGATGTTTAATGACACCAGAGTTGATACTAGTTGACGTTTAATGACACCAGAGTTGATACTAGTTGATGTTTAATGACACCAGAGTTGATACTAGTTGATGTTTACTGACACCAGAGTTGATACTAGTTGATGTTTAATGACACCAGAGTTGATACTAGTTGATGTTTACTGACACCAGAGTTGATACTAGTTGATGTGTAATGACACCAGAGTTGATACTAGTTGATATTTACTGACACCAGAGTTGATACTAGTTGATTTTTAATGAAACCAGAGTTGATACTAGTTGATGTTTAATGACACCAGAGTTGATACTAGTTGATGTTTGATGACACCAGAGTTGATACTAGTTGATGTTTAATGACACCAGAGTTGATACTAGTTGATGTTTAACGACACCAGAGTTGATACTAGTTGATGTTTAATGACACCAGAGTTGATACTAGTTGATGTTTAACGACACCAGAGTTGATACTAGTTGATGTTTAATGACACCAGAGTTGATACTAGTTGATGTTTAATGACACCAGAGTTTATACTAGTTGATGTTTGATGACACCAGAGTTGATACTAGTTGATGTTTACTGACACCAGAGTTGATACTAGTTGATGTTTACTGACACCAGAGTTGATACTAGTTGATGTTTAATGACACCAGAGTTTATACTAGTTGATGTTTGATGACACCAGAGTTGATACTAGTTGATGTTTACTGACACCAGAGTTGATACTAGTTGATGTTTACTGACACCAGAGTTGATACTAGTTGATGTTTAATGACACCAGAGTTGATACTAGTTGATGTTTAATGACACCAGAGTTGATACTAGTTGATGTTTACTGACACCAGAGTTGATACTAGTTGATGTTTAATGACACCAGAGTTGATACTAGTTGATGTTTAATGACACCAGAGTTGATACTAGTTGATGTTTACTGACACCAGAGTTGATACTAGTTGATGTTTACTGACACCAGAGTTGATACTAGTTGATGTTTAATGACACCAGAGTTGATACTAGTTGATGTTTACTGACACCAGAGTTGATACTAGTTGATGTTTACTGACACCAGAGTTGATACTAGTTGATGTTTAATGACACCAGAGTTGATACTAGTTGATGTTTAATGACACCAGAGTTGATACTAGTTGATGTTTAATGACACCAGAGTTGATACTAGTTGCTGTTTACTGACACCAGAGTTGATACTAGTTGATGTTTAATGACACCAGAGTTGATACTAGTTGATGTTTAACGACACCAGAGTTGATACTAGTTGATGTTTAACGACACCAGAGTTGATACTAGTTGATGTTTAATGACACCAGAGTTGATACTAGTTGATGTTTAATGACACCAGAGTTGATACTAGTTGATGTTTAATGACACCAGAGTTGATACTAGTTGATGTTTAATGACACCAGAGTTGATACTAGTTGATGTTTACTGACACCAGAGTTTATACTAGTTGATGTTTAATGACACCAGAGTTGATACTAGTTGATGTTTAATGACACCAGAGTTAATACTAGTTGATGTTTAATGACACCAGAGTTGATACTAGTTGATGTTTACTGACACCAGAGTTTATACTAGTTGATGTTTAATGACACCAGAGTTGATACTAGTTGATGTTTAATGACACCAGAGTTGATACTAGTTGATGTTTAATGACACCAGAGTTGATACTAGTTGATGTTTAATGACACCAGAGTTGATACTAGTTGATGTTTAATGACACCAGAGTTGATACTAGTTGATGTTTACTGACACCAGAGTTTATAATAGTTGATGTTTAATGACACCAGAGTTGATACTAGTTGATGTTTAATGACACCAGAGTTAATACTAGTTGATGTTTAATGACACCAGAGTTAATACTAGTTGATGTTTAATGACACCAGAGTTGATACTAGTTGATTATAATGACACCAGAGTTGATACTAGTTGACGTTTAATGACACCAGAGTTGATACTAGTTGACGTTTAATGACACCAGAGTTGATACTAGTTGATGTTTAATGACACCAGAGTTGATACTAGTTGATGTTTACTGACACCAGAGTTGATACTAGTTGATGTTTAATGACACCAGAGTTGATACTAGTTGATGTTTACTGACACCAGAGTTGATACTAGTTGATGTGTAATGACACCAGAGTTGATACTAGTTGATATTTACTGACACCAGAGTTGATACTAGTTGATTTTTAATGAAACCAGAGTTGATACTAGTTGATGTTTAATGACACCAGAGTTGATACTAGTTGATGTTTGATGACACCAGAGTTGATACTAGTTGATGTTTAATGACACCAGAGTTGATACTAGTTGATGTTTAACGACACCAGAGTTGATACTAGTTGATGTTTAATGACACCAGAGTTGATACTAGTTGATGTTTAACGACACCAGAGTTGATACTAGTTGATGTTTAATGACACCAGAGTTGATACTAGTTGATGTTTAATGACACCAGAGTTTATACTAGTTGATGTTTGATGACACCAGAGTTGATACTAGTTGATGTTTGATGACACCAGAGTTGATACTAGTTGATGTTTAATGACACCAGAGTTGATACTAGTTGATGTTTAACGACACCAGAGTTGATACTAGTTGATGTTTAATGACACCAGAGTTGATACTAGTTGATGTTTAACGACACCAGAGTTGATACTAGTTGATGTTTAATGACACCAGAGTTGATACTAGTTGATGTTTAATGACACCAGAGTTTATACTAGTTGATGTTTGATGACACCAGAGTTGATACTAGTTGATGTTTACTGACACCAGAGTTGATACTAGTTGATGTTTACTGACACCAGAGTTGATACTAGTTGATGTTTACTGACACCAGAGTTGATACTAGTTGATGTTTAATGACACCAGAGTTGATACTAGTTGATGTTTAATGACACCAGAGTTGATACTAGTTGATGTTTACTGACACCAGAGTTGATACTAGTTGATGTTTACTGACACCAGAGTTGATACTAGTTGATGTTTAATGACACCAGAGTTGATACTAGTTGATGTTTAATGACACCAGAGTTGATACTAGTTGATGTTTAACGACACCAGAGTTGATACTAGTTGATGTTTACTGACACCAGAGTTGATACTAGTTGATGTTTAATGACACCAGAGTTGATACTAGTTGATGTTTAATGACACCAGAGTTGATACTAGTTGATGTTTAACGACACCAGAGTTGATACTAGTTGATGTTTAATGACACCAGAGTTGATACTAGTTGATGTTTAATGACACCAGAGTTGATACTAGTTGATGTTTAATGACACCAGAGTTGATACTAGTTGATGTTTAATGACACCAGAGTTGATACTAGTTGATGTTTAATGACACCAGAGTTTATACTAGTTGATGTTTAATGACACCAGAGTTGATACTAGTTTATGTTTAATGACACCAGAGTTAATACTAGTTGATGTTTAATGACACCAGAGTTGATACTAGTTGATGTTTAATGACACCAGAGTTGATACTAGTTGATGTTTACTGACACCAGAGTTTATACTAGTTGATGTTTAATGACACCAGAGTTTATACTAGTTGATGTTTAATGACACCAGAGTTGATACTAGTTAATGTTTAATGACACCAGAGTTAATACTAGTTGGTGTTTAATGACACCAGAGTTGATACTAGTTGATGTTTAATGACACCAGAGTTGACACTAGTTGATGTTTACTGACACCAGAGTTTATACTAGTTGATGTTTAATGACACCAGAGTTGATACTAATTGATGTTTAATGACACCAGAGTTGATACTAGTTGATGTTTAATGACACCAGAGTTGATACTAGTTGATGTTTAATGACACCAGAGTTGATACTAGTTGATGTTTAATGACACCAGAGTTGATACTAGTTGATGTTTAATGACACCAGAGTTGATACTAGTTGATGTTTAATGACACCAGAGTTGATACTAGTTGACGTTTAATGAAACCAGAGTTGATACTAGTTGACGTTTAATGACACCAGAGTTGATACTAGTTGACGTTTAATGACACCAGAGTTGATACTAGTCGATGTTTAATGACACCAGAGTTGATACTAATTGATGTTTAATGACACCAGAGTTCATACTAGTTGATGTTTAATGACAGCAGAGTTGATACAAGTTGATGTTTAATGACACCAGAGTTGATACTAGTTGATGTTTAATGACACCAGAGTTGATACTAGTTGATGTTTAATGACACCAGAGTTGATACTAGTTGATGTTTAATGACACCAGAGTTGATACTAGTTGATGTTTACTGACACCAGAGTTGATACTAGTTGATGTTTAATGACACCAGAGTTGATACTAGTTGATGTGTAATGACACCAGAGTTGATACTAGTTGATGTTTAATGACACCAGAGTTGATACTAGTTGATGTTTACTGACACCAGAGTTTATACTAGTTGATGTTTAATGACACCAGAGTTGATACTAGTTGATGTTTAATGACACCAGAGTTGATACTAGTTGATGTTTAATGACACCAGAGTTGATACTAGTTGACGTTTAATGACACCAGAGTTGATACTAGTTGACGTTTAATGACACCAGAGTTGATACTAGTTGACGTTTAATGACACCAGAGTTGATACTAGTCGATGTTTAATGACACCAGAGTTGATACTAATTGATGTTTAATGACACCAGAGTTGATACTAGTTGATGTTTAATGACAGCAGAGTTGATACTAGTTGATGTTTAATGACACCAGAGTTGATACTAGTTGATGTTTAATGACACCAGAGTTGATACTAGTTGATGTTTAATGACACCAGAGTTAATACTAGTTGATGTTTAATGACACCAGAGTTGATACTAGTTGATGTTTAATGACACCAGAGTTGATACTAGTTGATGTTTAATGACACCAGAGTTGATACTAGTTGATGTTTACTGACCCCAGAGTTTATACTAGTTGATGTTTAATGACAGCAGAGTTGATACTAGTTGATGTTTAATGACACCAGAGTTGATACTAGTTGATGTTTACTGACACCAGAGTTTATACTAGTTGATGTTTACTGACACCAGAGTTTATACTAGTTGATGTTTACTGACACCAGAGTTTATACTAGTTGATGTTTAATGACACCAGAGTTGATACTAGTTGATGTTTAATGACACCAGAGTTGATACTAGTTGATGTTTACTGACACCAGAGTTGATACTAGTTGATGTTTAATGACACCAGAGTTGATACTAGTTGATGTTTAATGACACCAGAGTTGATACTAGTTGATGTTTAATGACACCAGAGTTGATACTAGTTGATGTTTACTGACACCAGAGTTGATACTAGTTGATGTTTACTGACACCAGAGTTGATACTAGTTGATGTTTAATGACACCAGAGTTGATACTAGTTGATGTTTAATGACACCAGAGTTGATACTAGTTGATGTTTAATGACACCAGAGTTGATACTAGTTGCTGTTTACTGACACCAGAGTTGATACTAGTTGATGTTTAATGACACCAGAGTTGATACTAGTTGATGTTTAATGACACCAGAGTTGATACTAGTTGATGTTTAACGACACCAGAGTTGATACTAGTTGATGTTTAATGACACCAGAGTTGATACTAGTTGATGTTTAATGACACCAGAGTTGATACTAGTTGATGTTTAATGACACCAGAGTTGATACTAGTTGATGTTTAATGACACCAGAGTTGATACTAGTTGATGTTTACTGACACCAGAGTTTATACTAGTTGATGTTTAATGACACCAGAGTTGATACTAGTTGATGTTTAATGACACCAGAGTTAATACTAGTTGATGTTTAATGACACCAGAGTTGATACTAGTTGATGTTTACTGACACCAGAGTTTATACTAGTTGATGTTTAATGACACCAGAGTTGATACTAGTTGATGTTTAATGACACCAGAGTTGATACTAGTTGATGTTTAATGACACCAGAGTTGATACTAGTTGATGTTTACTGACACCAGAGTTTATAATAGTTGATGTTTAATGACACCAGAGTTGATACTAGTTGATGTTTAATGACACCAGAGTTAATACTAGTTGATGTTTAATGACACCAGAGTTAATACTAGTTGATGTTTAATGACACCAGAGTTGATACTAGTTGATTATAATGACACCAGAGTTGATACTAGTTGACGTTTAATGACACCAGAGTTGATACTAGTTGACGTTTAATGACACCAGAGTTGATACTAGTTGATGTTTAATGACACCAGAGTTGATACTAGTTGATGTTTACTGACACCAGAGTTGATACTAGTTGATGTTTAATGACACCAGAGTTGATACTAGTTGATGTTTACTGACACCAGAGTTGATACTAGTTGATGTGTAATGACACCAGAGTTGATACTAGTTGATATTTACTGACACCAGAGTTGATACTAGTTGATTTTTAATGAAACCAGAGTTGATACTAGTTGATGTTTAATGACACCAGAGTTGATACTAGTTGATGTTTGATGACACCAGAGTTGATACTAGTTGATGTTTAATGACACCAGAGTTGATACTAGTTGATGTATAACGACACCAGAGTTGATACTAGTTGATGTTTAATGACACCAGAGTTGATACTAGTTGATGTTTAACGACACCAGAGTTGATACTAGTTGATGTTTAATGACACCAGAGTTGATACTAGTTGATGTTTAATGACACCAGAGTTTATACTAGTTGATGTTTGATGACACCAGAGTTGATACTAGTTGATGTTTACTGACACCAGAGTTGATACTAGTTGATGTTTACTGACACCAGAGTTGATACTAGTTGATGTTTAATGACACCAGAGTTTATACTAGTTGATGTTTGATGACACCAGAGTTGATACTAGTTGATGTTTACTGACACCAGAGTTGATACTAGTTGATGTTTACTGACACCAGAGTTGATACTAGTTGATGTTTACTGACACCAGAGTTGATACTAGTTGATGTTTAATGACACCAGAGTTGATACTAGTTGATGTTTAATGACACCAGAGTTGATACTAGTTGATGTTTACTGACACCAGAGTTGATACTAGTTGATGTTTACTGACACCAGAGTTGATACTAGTTGATGTTTAATGACACCAGAGTTGATACTAGTTGATGTTTAACGACACCAGAGTTGATACTAGTTGATGTTTACTGACACCAGAGTTGATACTAGTTGATGTTTAATGACACCAGAGTTGATACTAGTTGATGTTTAATGACACCAGAGTTGATACTAGTTGATGTTTAATGACACCAGAGTTGATACTAGTTGATGTTTAATGACACCAGAGTTGATACTAGTTGATGTTTAACGACACCAGAGTTGATACTAGTTGATGTTTAATGACACCAGAGTTGATACTAGTTGATGTTTAATGACACCAGAGTTGATACTAGTTGATGTTTAATGACACCAGAGTTGATACTAGTTGATGTTTAATGACACCAGAGTTTATACTAGTTGATGTTTAATGACACCAGAGTTGATACTAGTTGATGTTTAATGACACCAGAGTTAATACTAGTTGATGTTTAATGACACCAGAGTTGATACTAGTTGATGTTTAATGACACCAGAGTTGATACTAGTTGATGTTTACTGACACCAGAGTTTATACTAGTTGATGTTTAATGACACCAGAGTTTATACTAGTTGATGTTTAATGACACCAGAGTTGATACTAGTTAATGTTTAATGACACCAGAGTTAATACTAGTTGGTGTTTAATGACACCAGAGTTGATACTAGTTGATGTTTAATGACACCAGAGTTGACACTAGTTGATGTTTACTGACACCAGAGTTTATACTAGTTGATGTTTAATGACACCAGAGTTGATACTAATTGATGTTTAATGACACCAGAGTTGATACTAGTTGATGTTTAATGACACCAGAGTTGATACTAGTTGATGTTTAATGACACCAGAGTTGATACTAGTTGATGTTTAATGACACCAGAGTTGATACTAGTTGATGTTTACTGACACCAGAGTTTATACTAGTTGATGTTTAATGACACCAGAGTTGATACTAGTTGATGTTTAATGACACCAGAGTTAATACTAGTTGATGTTTAATGACACCAGAGTTAATACTAGTTGATGTTTAATGACACCAGAGTTGATACTAGTTGATGTTTAATGACACCAGAGTTGATACTAGTTGACGTTTAATGAAACCAGAGTTGATACTAGTTGACGTTTAATGACACCAGAGTTGATACTAGTTGACGTTTAATGACACCAGAGTTGATACTAATTGATGTTTAATGACACCAGAGTTCATACTAGTTGATGTTTAATGACACCAGAGTTGATACTAGTTGACGTTTAATGACACCAGAGTTGATACTAGTTGACGTTTAATGACACCAGAGTTGATACTAATTGATGTTTAATGACACCAGAGTTGATACTAGTTGACGTTTAATGACACCAGAGTTGATACTAGTTGATGTTTAATGACACCAGAGTTGATACTAATTGATGTTTAATGACACCAGAGTTCATACTAGTTGATGTTTAATGACAGCAGAGTTGATACAAGTTGATGTTTAATGACACCAGAGTTGATACTAGTTGATGTTTAATGACACCAGAGTTGATACTAGTTGATGTTTAATGACACCAGAGTTGATACTAGTTGATGTTTAATGACACCAGAGTTGATACTAGTTGATGTTTACTGACACCAGAGTTGATACTAGTTGATGTTTAATGACACCAGAGTTGATACTAGTTGATGTGTAATGACACCAGAGTTGATACTAGTTGATGTTTAATGACACCAGAGTTGATACTAGTTGATGTTTACTGACACCAGAGTTTATACTAGTTGATGTTTAATGACACCAGAGTTGATACTAGTTGATGTTTAATGACACCAGAGTTGATACTAGTTGATGTTTAATGACACCAGAGTTAATACTAGTTGATGTTTAATGACACCAGAGTTGATACTAGTTGATGTTTAATGACACCAGAGTTGATACTAGTTGACGTTTAATGACACCAGAGTTGATACTAGTTGACGTTTAATGACACCAGAGTTGATACTAGTTGACGTTTAATGACACCAGAGTTGATACTAGTCGATGTTTAATGACACCAGAGTTGATACTAATTGATGTTTAATGACACCAGAGTTGATACTAGTTGATGTTTAATGACACCAGAGTTGATACTAGTTGATGTTTAATGACACCAGAGTTGATACTAGTTGATGTTTAATGACACCAGAGTTGATACTAGTTGATGTTTAATGACACCAGAGTTAATACTAGTTGATGTTTAATGACACCAGAGTTGATACTAGTTGATGTTTAATGACACCAGAGTTGATACTAGTTGATGTTTAATGACACCAGAGTTGATACTAGTTGATGTTTACTGACCCCAGAGTTTATACTAGTTGATGTTTAATGACAGCAGAGTTGATACTAGTTGATGTTTAATGACACCAGAGTTGATACTAGTTGATGTTTACTGACACCAGAGTTTATACTAGTTGATGTTTAATGACAGCAGATTTGATACTATTTGATGTTTAATGACACCAGAGTTGATACTAGTTGATGTTTGATGACACCAGAGTTGATACTAGTTGATGTTTAATGACACCAGAGTTGATACTAGTTGATGTGTAATGACACCAGAGTTGATACTAGTTGATGTTTAATGACACCAGAGTTGATACTAGTTGATGTTTAATGACACCAGAGTTGATACTAGTTGATGTTTAATGACACCAGAGTTGATACTAGTTGATGTTTACTGACACCAGAGTTTATACTAGTTGATGTTTAATGACACCAGAGTTGATACTAGTTGATGTTTAATGACACCAGAGTTAATACTAGTTGATGTTTAATGACACCAGAGTTGATACTAGTTGATGTTTAATGACACCAGAGTTGATACTAGTTGATGTTTAATGACACCAGAGTTGATACTAGTTGATGTTTAATGACACCAGAGTTGATACTAGTTGATGTTTAATGACAGCAGAGTTGATACTAGTTGATGTTTAATGACACCAGAGTTGATACTAGTTGATGTTTACTGACACCAGAGTTTATACTAGTTGATGTTTAATGACAGCAGAGTTGATACTAGTTGATGTTTAATGACACCAGAGTTGATACTAGTTGATGTTTGATGACACCAGAGTTGATACTAGTTGATGTTTACTGACACCAGAGTTTACACTAGTTGATGTTTAATGACAGCAGAGTTGATACTAGTTGATGTTTAATGACACCAGAGTTGATACTAGTTGATGTTTGATGACACCAGAGTTGATACTAGTTGATGTTTACTGACACCAGAGTTTATACTAGTTGATGTTTAATGACAGCAGAGTTGATACTAGTTGATGTTTAATGACACCAGAGTTGATACTAGTTGATGTTTGATGACACCAGAGTTGATACTAGTTGATGTTTAATGACACCAGAGTTGATACTAGTTGATGTGTAATGACACCAGAGTTGATTCTAGTTTATGTTTAATGACACCAGAGTTAATACTAGTTGATGTTTAATGACACCAGAGTTGATACTAGTTGATGTTTAATGACACCAGAGTTGATACTAGTTGATGTTTAATGACACCAGAGTTGATACTAGTTGATGTTTAATGACACCAGAGTTGATACTAGTTGATGTTTACTGACACCAGAGTTTATACTAGTTGATGTTTAATGACAGCAGAGTTGATACTAGTTGATGTTTAATGACACCAGAGTTGATACTAGTTGATGTTTACTGACACCAGAGTTTATACTAGTTGATGTTTAATGACAGCAGAGTTGATACTAGTTGATGTTTAATGACACCAGAGTTGATACTAGTTGATGTTTGATGACACCAGAGTTGATACTAGTTGATGTTCAATGACACCAGAGTTGATACTAGTTGATGTGTAATGACACCAGAGTTGATACTAGTTGATGTTTAATGACACCAGAGTTGATACTAGTTGATGTTTAATGACACCAGAGTTGATACTAGTTGATGTTTAATGACACCAGAGTTGATACTAGTTGATGTTTACTGACACCAGAGTTAATACTAGTTGATGTTTAATGACACCAGAGTTTATACTAGTTGATGTTTAATGACACCAGAGTTGATACTAGTTGATGTTTACTGACACCAGAGTTGGTACTAGTTGATGTTTAATGACACCAGAGTTGATACTAGTTGATGTTTAATGACACCAGAGTTGATACTAGTTGATGTTTAATGACACCAGAGTTGATACTAGTTGATGTTTACTGACACCAGAGTTTATACTAGTTGATGTTTAATGACACCAGAGTTGATACTAGTTGATGTTTACTCACACCAGAGTTTATACTAGTTGATGTTTAATGACAGCAGAGTTGATACTAGTTGATGTTTAATGACACCAGAGTTGATACTAGTTGATGTTTAATGACACCAGAGTTGATACTAGTTGATGTTTAATGACACCAGAGTTGATACTAGTTGATGTTTGATGAGACCAGAGTTGATACTAGTTGATGTTTGATGACACCAGAGTTGATACTAGTTGATGTTTGATGACACCAGAGTTGATACTAGTTGATGTTTACTGACACCAGAGTTTATACTAGTTGATGTTTAATGACAGCAGAGTTGATACTAGTTGATGTTTAATGACACCAGAGTTGATACTAGTTGATGTTTGATGAGACCAGAGTTGATACTAGTTGATGTTTAATGACACCAGAGTTGATACTAGTTGATGTTTGATGACACCAGAGTTGATACTAGTTGATGTTTACTGACACCAGAGTTTAAACTAGTTGATGTTTAATGACAGCAGAGTTGATACTAGTTGATGTTTAATGACACCAGAGTTGATACTAGTTGATGTTTGATGACACCAGAGTTGATACTAGTTGATGTTTAATGCCACCAGAGTTGATACTAGTTGATGTGTAATGACACCAGAGTTGATTCTAGTTTATGTTTAATGACACCAGAGTTGATACTAGTTGATGTTTAATGACACCAGAGTTGATACTAGTTGATGTTTACTGACACCAGAGTTTATACTAGTTGATGTTTAATGACACCAGAGTTGATACTAGTTGATGTTTAATGACACCAGAGTTAATACTAGTTGATGTTTAATGACACCAGAGTTGATACTAGTTGATGTTTAATGACACCAGAGTTGATACTAGTTGATGTTTAATGACACCAGAGTTGATACTAGTTGATGTTTACTGACACCAGAGTTTATACTAGTTGATGTTTAATGACAGCAGAGTTGATACTAGTTGATGTTTAATGACACCAGAGTTGATACTAGTTGATGTTTACTGACACCAGAGTTTATACTAGTTGATGTTTAATGACAGCAGAGTTGATACTAGTTGATGTTTAATGACACCAGAGTTGATACTAGTTGATGTTTAATGACACCAGAGTTGATACTAGTTGATGTTTAATGACACCAGAGTTGATACTAGTTGATGTTTAATGACACCAGAGTTGATACTAGTTGATGTTTACTGACACCAGAGTTTATACTAGTTGATGTTTAATGACAGCAGAGTTGATACTAGTTGATGTTCAATGACACCAGAGTTGATACTAGTTGATGTTTACTGACACCAGAGTTTATACTAGTTGATGTTTAATGACAGCAGAGTTGATACTAGTTGATGTTTAATGACACCAGAGTTGATACTAGTTGATGTTTGATGACACCAGGGTTGATACTAGTTGATGTTTAATGACACCAGAGTTGATACTAGTTGATGTGTAATGACACCAGAGTTGATACTAGTTGATGTTTAATGACACCAGAGTTGATACTAGTTGATGTTTAATGACACCAGAGTTGATACTAGTTGATGTTTAATGACACCAGAGTTGATACTAGTTGATGTTTACTGACACCAGAGTTAATACTAGTTGATGTTTAATGACACCAGAGTTTATACTAGTTGATGTTTAATGACACCAGAGTTGATACTAGTTGATGTTTACTGACACCAGAGTTGATACTAGTTGATGTTTAATGACACCAGAGTTGATACTAGTTGATGTTTAATGACACCAGAGTTGATACTAATTGATGTTTAATGACACCAGAGTTGATACTAGTTGATGTTTACTGACACCAGAGTTTATACTAGTTGATGTTTAATGACACCAGAGTTGATACTAGTTGATGTTTACTGACACCAGAGTTTATACTAGTTGATGTTTAATGACAGCAGAGTTGATACTAGTTGATGTTTAATGACACCAGAGTTGATACTAGTTGATGTTTAATGACACCAGAGTTGATACTAGTTGATGTTTAATGACACCAGAGTTGATACTAGTTGATGTTTGATGAGACCAGAGTTGATACTAGTTGATGTTTGATGACACCAGAGTTGATGTTCTCAGGTGAGGTGGGTCTGCTGCTCGGGAAGGTGACACGACGATCGCCCTTCACTGGATACGCAGGAAACCAGCAGCAAACAGAAAAGAAACGTCTTCATAACGTGGAGAAAGAAGGAGATTTGTTCTTCAACACTGGAGATCTGTTCAGAGTCGATGAAGACAACTTTGTCTACTTCATCGACCGCGTGGGCGACACGTTCAGGTGAGAGTTGACTTTGGAAAACAGGAGTTTGATAAAAGACCTGCTGAGGTGTGTGTGTGCGTCTGTGTGCATGTCTGTGTGCATTTGTGTGTGTGTGTGTGTGTGTGTGTGTGCGTCTGTGTGTGTGTGTGCGTGTGCGTGTGCGTGTGCGTGTGCGTGTGCGTGTGCGTGTGCGTGTGCGTGTGCGTGTGCGTGTGTGTGTGTGTGTGTGCATGTGTGTGTGTGTCTCTGTGTGTGTGTGTGTGCGTGCGTGTGTCTGTGCATGTGTGCGTGTGCATGTGTGTGTCTCTGTGTGTGTGTGTGTGTGCGTGTGTGTGTGTGTGTGTGTTCGTGTGTGTCTGTCTCTGTGCGTGCGTGCGCTTGTGTGTGTGTGCGTGTGTGTGTGTGTGCGTGTGTGTGTGTGTGCGTGCGTGCGTATGTGTGCGTGTGTGTGTGCGTGCGTGCGTGCGTGCGTGCGTGCGTGTGTGTGTGTGCGTGCGTGTGTGTGTGTGTGCGTGCGTGCGCTTGTGTGTGTGTGCGTGTGTGTGTGCGTGCGTGCGTGCGTGTGTGTGTGTGTGTGTGTGTCTCTGTGTGTGTCTGTGTGTGTGCGTGCGTGCGTGTGTGTGTCTGTGCATGTGCGTGTGTGTGTGTGTGTGTGTGTGCGTGCGTGTGTGTGTGTGTGTGTGTGTGTCTCTGTGTGTGTGCGTGTGTGCTTGTGTGTGTGTGTGTGTGTGTCTCTGTGTGTGTGTGTGTGTGTGTGTGTGTGTGTGTGCATGTGTGTGCATGTGTGTGTGTGTGTGTGTGTGTGTGTGTGTGTGTGTCTATGTGTGTGTGTGTGTGTGTGTGTGTGTGCAGGTGGAAAGGCGAGAACGTGGCGACGTCGGAGGTGGAAGACGTTCTGACTCAGACTCCATGTGTTTCCGAGGCCAACGTTTACGGCGTGACAGTTGAAGGTCAAAACTTGATGCAAACTTAAGTGAAGGTCGCGTGAAGGTCGCGTGAAGGTCGTGTGTTTAGATCTTCTTCCTGGTTCAGGCTACGAAGGACGAGTCGGCATGGCAACCGTGACTCTGAAGGAGGAGACGGAGTTTGACGGACACGACGCGTACAGACAAGTCTCCGCCCTCCTGCCGGCGTACGCTCGCCCGCGGTTCATCCGGGTCAAGGTCAGTGCTTGTCTCTAGTCATGGGTCAAAGGTCAACGCGAACCAGAGACAACATCAGTCATTGTTCTCCAGGAGGTTCTGATGTTCTCTCAGATCATCATCTTCTTCCTAGAAACTCTACAGTTGACCTTTGAACTTGTGTAACAAATAATGTGTAACTCGTTGTGAGCAGATGTTGTGTGTTTGTATCTTTTGAAGATCGTTTGATTTCCTTTGATCTTTGCACTTTGTTCTTTTTATTATTATTATAATCATAATTATTATTTTTAAGTTAAACTTTGTTCTTGCGTTTAATAAACTATTAATCCTTGTTGAAACTTTATTTCTACTTCACAGCAGACGATAAAGTTGATCTCAATAAATGTCTTTATTCTATTATTATTATATAATCACTCAAATATATAAATAGATATTGTTGTGATGAGAAGAAAAGACTAGAAGGTTTGTTTATAGAAACTTTTATTGTTTATAGAAACTCTAGTGTGTGTTTGAAGAAACTCTAGTGAGTGTTTATAGAAACGCTAGTGTGTTTATAGAAACTCTAGTGTGTGTTTATAGAAACTCTAGTGTGTGTTTATAGAAACGCTAGTGTGTGTTTATAGAAACTCTAGTGTGTGTTTATAGAAACTCTAGTGTGTGTTTATAGAAACTCTAGTGTGTGTTTATAGAAACTCTAGTGTGTGTTTATAGAAACTCTGGTGTGTGTTTATAGAAACTCTAGTGTGTGTTTATAGAAACTCTAGTGTGTGTTTATAGAAACGCTAGTGTGTGTTTATAGAAACTCTAGTGTGTGTTTATAGAAACTCTAGTGTGTGTTTATAGAAACTCTGGTGTGTGTGTTTATAGAAACTCTGGTGTGTGTTTATAGAAACGCTAGTGTGTGTTTATAGAATTTCTAGTGTGTGTTTATAGAAACTCTAGTGTGTGTTTATAGAAACTCTAGTGTGTCTTTGAAGAAACTCTAGTGTGTGTTTATAGAAACTCTAGTGTGTGTTTATAGAAACTCTAGTGTGTGTTTATAGAAACTCTAGTGTGTGTTTATAGAAACTCTAGTGTGTGTTTATAGAAACTCTAGTGTGTGTTAATAGAAACTCTAGTGTGTGTTTATAGAAACTCTAGTGTGTGTTTATAGAAACTCTAGTGTGTGTTTATAGAAACTCTAGTGTGTGTTTGAAGAAACTCTAGTGTGTGTTTATAGAAACGCTAGTGTGTGTTTGAAGACACTCTAGTGTGTGTTTATAGAAACTCTAGTGTGTGTTTGAAGAAACTCTGGTGTGTGTTTATAGAAACTCTAGTGTGTGTTTGAAGAAACTCTGGTGTGTGTTTATAGAAACTCTAGTGTGTGTTTGAAGAAACTCTGGTGTGTGTTTATAGAAACTCTAGTGTGTGTTTGAAGAAACTCTGGTGTGTGTTTATAGAAACTCTAGTGTGTGTTTATAGAAACTCTAGTGTGTGTTTATAGAAACTCTAGTGTGTGTTTATAGAAACTCTAGTGTGTGTTTATAGAAACTCTGGTGTGTGTTTATAGAAACGCTAGTGTGTGTTTATAGAAACTCTAGTGTGTGTTTATAGAAACTCTAGTGTGTGTTTGAAGAAACTCTAGTGTGTGTTTGAAGAAACTCTGGTGTGTGTCTATAGAAACTCTAGTGTGTGTTTATAGAAACTCTAGTGTGTGTTTATAGAAACTCTAGTGTGTGTTTATAGAAACTAGTGTGTGTTTGAAGAAACTCTGGTGTGTGTTTATAGAAACTCTAGTGTGTGTTTGAAGAAACTCTGGTGTGTTTATAGAAACGCTAGTGTGTGTTTATAGAAACTCTAGTGTGTGTTTATAGAAACGCTAGTGTGTGTTTATAGAAACTCTAGTGTGTGTTTATAGAAACTCTAGTGTGTGTTTATAGAAACGCTAGTGTGTGTTTATAGAAACTCTAGTGTGTGTTTATAGAAACTCTAGTGTGTGTTTGAAGAAACTCTAGTGTGTGTTTATAGAAACGCTAGTGTGTGTTTGAAGAAACTCTAGTGTGTGTTTATAGAAACTCTAGTGTGTGTTTGAAGAAACTCTGGTGTGTGTTTATAGAAACTCTAGTGTGTGTTTGAAGAAACTCTGGTGTGTGTTTATAGAAACTCTAGTGTGTGTTTGAAGAAACTCTAGTGTGTGTTTATAGAAACTCTAGTGTGTGTTTATAGAAACTCTAGTGTGTGTTTATAGAAACTCTAGTGTGTGTTTATAGAAACTCTGGTGTGTGTTTATAGAATCTCTAGTGTGTGTTTGAAGAAACTCTGGTGTGTGTTTGAAGAAACTCTAGTGTGTGTTTATAGAAACTCTAGTGTGTGTTTATAGAAACTCTAGTGTGTGTTTATAGAAACTATAGTGTGTGTTTGAAGAAACTCTAGTGTGTGTTTATAGAAACGCTAGTGTGTGTTTGAAGAAACTCTAGTGTGTGTTTATAGAAACTCTAGTGTGTGTTTGAAGAAACTCTGGTGTGTGTTTATAGAAACTCTAGTGTGTGTTTGAAGAAACTCTGGTGTGTGTTTATAGAAACTCTAGTGTGTGTTTGAAGAAACTCTGGTGTGTGTTTATAGAAACTAGTGTGTGTTTGAAGAAACTCTGGTGTGTGTTTATAGAAACTCTAGTGTGTGTTTGAAGAAACTCTGGTGTGTGTTTATAGAAATTCTAGTGTGTGTTTGAAGAAACTCTAGTGTGTGTTTGAAGAAACTCTGGTGTGTGTTTATAGAAACGCTAGTGTGTGTTCATAGAAACTCTAGTGTGTGTTTATAGAAACTCTAGTGTGTGTTTATAGAAACTCTAGTGTGTGTTTATAGAAACTCTAGTGTGTGTTTATAGAAACTCTGGTGTGTGTTTATAGAAACGCTAGTGTGTGTTTATAGAAACTCTAGTGTGTGTTTATAGAAACTCTAGTGTGTGTTTATAGAAACTCTAGTGTGTGTTTGAAGAAACTCTAGTGTGTGTTTATAGAAACTCTAGTGTGTGTTTATAGAAACTCTAGTGTGTGTTTATAGAAACTCTAGTGTGTGTTTATAGAAACTCTAGTGTGTGTTTATAGAAACTCTAGTGTGTGTTTATAGAAACTCTGGTGTGTGTTAATAGAAACTCTAGTGTGTGTTTATAGAAACTCTAGTGTGTGTTTATAGAAACTCTAGTGTGTGTTTATAGAAACTCTAGTGTGTGTTTGAAGAAACTCTAGTGTGTGTTTATAGAAACGCTAGTGTGTGTTTTAAGAAACTCTAGTGTGTGTTTGAAGAAACTCTGGTGTGTGTTTATAGAAACTCTAGTGTGTGTTTGAAGAAACTCTGGTGTGTGTTTATAGAAACTCTAGTGTGTGTTTATAGAAACTCTAGTGTGTGTTTATAGAAACTCTAGTGTGTGTTTATAGAAACTCTGGTGTGTGTTTATAGAAACGCTAGTTTGTGTTTATAGAAAATCTAGTGTGTGTTTATAGAAACTCTAGTGTGTGTTTGAAGAAACTCTAGTGTGTGTTTGAAGAAACTCTAGTGTGTGTTTGAAGAAACTCTGGTGTGTGTCTATAGAAACTCTAGTGTGTGTTTATAGAAACTCTAGTGTGTGTTTATAGAAACTCTAGTGTGTGTTTATAGAAACTCTAGTGTGTGTTTGAAGAAACTCTAGTGTGTGTTTATAGAAACTCTAGTGTGTGTTTGAAGAAACTCTGGTGTGTGTTTATAGAAACTCTAGTGTGTGTTTGAAGAAACTCTGGTGTGTGTTTATAGAAACTATAGTTTGTGTTTATAGAAACTCTAGTGTGTGTTTGAAGAAACTCTAGTGTGTGTTTATAGAAACTCTAGTGTGTGTTTGAAGAAACTCTGGTGTGTGTTTATAGAAACTCTAGTGTGTGTTTGAAGAAACTCTGGTGTGTGTTTATAGAAACTCTAGTGTGTGTTTGAAGAAACTCTAGTGTGTGTTTATAGAAACTCTAGTGTGTGTTTATAGAAACTCTAGTGTGTGTTTATAGAAACTCTAGTGTGTGCTTATAGAAACTCTAGTGTGTGTTTGAAGAAACTATAGTGTGTGTTTATAGAAACTCTAGTGTGTGTTTGAAGAAACTCTGGTGTGTGTTTATAGAAACTCTAGTGTGTGTTTGAAGAAACTCTGGTGTGTGTTTATAGAAACTCTAGTGTGTGTTTGAAGAAACTCTAGTGTGTGTTTATAGAAACTCTAGTGTGTGTTTGAAGAAACTCTAGTGTGTGTTTATAGAAACTCTAGTGTGTGTTTGAAGAAACTCTGGTGTGTGTTTATAGAAACTCTAGTGTGTGTTTGAAGAAACTCTGGTGTGTGTTTATAGAAACTCTAGTGTGTGTTTGAAGAAACTCTGGTGTGTTTATAGAAACTCTAGTGTGTGTTTATAGAAACTCTAGTGTGTGTTTATAGAAACTCTAGTGTGTGTTTGAAGAAACTCTGCTGTGTGTTTATAGAAACGCTAGTGTGTGTTTGAAGAAACTCTGGTGTGTGTTTATAGAAACTCTAGTGTGTGTTTGAAGAAACTCTAGTGTGTGTTTATAGAAACTCTAGTGTGTGTTTATAGAAACTCTAGTGTGTGTTTATAGAAACTCTAGTGTGTGTTTATAGAAACTCTAGTGTGTGTTTGAAGAAACTCTAGTGTGTGTTTATAGAAACTCTAGTGTGTGTTTATAGAAACTCTAGTGTGTGTTTATAGAAACTCTGGTGTGTGTTTATAGAAACTCTGGTGTGTGTTTATAGAAACTCTAGTGTGTGTTTATAGAAACTCTAGTGTGTGTTTATAGAAACTCTAGTGTGTGTTTGAAGAAACTCTGCTGTGTGTTTATAGAAACGCTAGTGTGTGTTTGAAGAAACTCTAGTGTGTGTTTATAGAAACTCTGGTGTGTGTTTGAAGAAACTCTGGTGTGTGTTTATAGAAACTCTAGTGTGTGTTTATAGAAACTCTGGTGTGTGTTTGAAGAGACTCTAGTGTGTGTTTATAGAAACTCTGGTGTGTGTTTGAAGAAACTCTAGTGTGTGTTTATAGAAACTCTAGTGTGTGTTTATAGAAACTCTGGTGTGTGTTTATAGAAACTCTAGTGTGTGTTTATAGAAACTCTGGTGTGTGTTTATAGAAACTCTAGTGTGTGTTTATAGAAACTCTGGTGTGTGTTTAGATCTTCACGTTGTCTCGTCCACAGACCTCTCTGGACATGACCGGGACGTTCAAGATGAAAAAAGTTCAACTGGTTCACGAAGGATTCGATCCGACGCTGGTCTCTGAGCAAATGTTTCTTCTGGACTCTGAGAAGAAAACCTTTGTTCCTCTGACGTCAGACCTTCATCAGAGCATCTTGTGTGGATCCATCAAGCTCTAGCTGTGCTTAATACTGATGACCTCAGGGGGGCGCCAGAGACGCGTGACGTCATGAATCAAGTGATGACCTCAGGGGGCGCCAGAGACGCGTGACGTCATGATTGTCGGCGATCTTTACCTCATGATAGTTTTGAAAAGGATTTTTTCACCTGATTTTATACTTTAATGATGAAACCATCAGTGGATCTGATGATCTGCGTCTGTTCAGATGTTTGAAGTAAAAAACGTCGTCAATGAACTCGTTCTTTTAATGTTTATAAACGTCAAAGAAACTGAATCCTTCGACATGAAGAACGTTATGATTTATCAATACGGCTGTTAATTATAAACAACTATATTTTTAGACATAAAAATCTAAACATTATTCTAACATCACAATGAAGACGATATACAATAAAAAACACGTGTTAATCAAATGTTTGGCTTCAAACTGTCGTGAAAACATACGAGAAAATAATACCTGAAGTCGAAAAGTTATTAATATTAGATTAAATAGTTACTATGCTCATCTCTGGGAGGACTCGAGTCTCACGGATCTATGATTCGACTCTGTTGAGCATCAGAGTCCAGGACGTTCACACGAGACAGTCTTGATCGTTCGTCATCAACACGACAGAAGATCTGCTGCTCCAACAGATCCAGGGTCAGTTCCGAGGAGAGGTTCTCGTTCTGGTGAACAAGTCCAGAGAAGACACGCCTGGACTCTGACGTCATCGGATGCTGAGATCGACGCCTCAACAGATCCTGGAGCTCAGAAGTTTTCTTTTGACTTCAGCGTTTACTCCGGAGCCTTCAAGCTGTAGACTTCGAAAGGTAAGTCATTTATATTTATAGAGCTTTTCTAGACCAGGGTCACCAGCTGTCACTGCCTCAGTGATGTCATCAGTGACGTCTTTAATTTTGAGCAACATGTTTCTGAACCCTCTCATCAAAAAATTAGTTTTGACTCTTGACCTGGACCTTTCTAATGTATCTGTACATGATGTTCATCTGATCTCTTGTTTAACCTGGACTTCATCCCTGAACCCAAGACCTTGAAGGCCTCAGTTGTCGTCTCAGCTGATGCTGACGAAACTTTCTATGTTTGACGCTCTTTCCTTTGATGACTGAACGTGTTGATTCACTGTTTCACTGATCATTGTGTTGAAATACTGGATCAAACCTGTTAAATCCAACTTGAAAATTAAGGAAAAACGGTGCCCTTGAACAAGAAGATCTCCTGAGTCTGAAGAGACTTTGTCGAAAGACTGAGCGTCTCTGGAAGTCCCCTAAACTTGAGGTGCACAGACTTCACCTCAGGGATCCGATGTCTTCTTACAATGAGATGGTAGAAACTGCTAGATCTGATTACATCATGAAACTGGTAGCAGCAAGAAAAGAAAAGTGTTGTTTGACACGATTAATTCTCTCGTGTCTCCTGCTCCTCAAATCACGCCTGTCTTCTGTGAAGCTGACAGCAATGCATTGTTGAGGTTTTTACTGACAAAATTAAATTGATCAAAGAGAAAATCTCTCCCCCTTTGTTTGGAACCCCTACTGTCTCTGAGCCCCTCTCCTCCTCTTGGTCTTCCTTCACTGCTGTCTCTGAGCCCCTCTCCTCCTCTTGGTCTTCCTTCACTGCTGTCTCTGAGCCCCTCTCCTCCTCTTGGTCTTCCTTCACTGCTGTCTCTGAGCCCCTCTCCTCCTCTTGGTCTTCCTTCACTGCTGTATCTTTGGGTGATACTTCGGAACTAGTGAACAAGATGAAACCCTCCTCTTACTGAAGGTGTCCAGTGACATCATGATGTTCTGGTTCGGTTGGATCTGTCCTCAGCCTTTGACACATTTGAACCAGATCCTGAAAACTGAGGGATGAAGACTGTCTGTGGCAGTTTTGTTCAGTGTTGAACTAGAGACACAACACCAGGTTTTCTCAGAATTTCTTTTTTGAAATGAAAACTCTCGATCATTTGGTTCTTGTTTTTGTTTCGGTTTAAACACAGTTGTTTGTCAATAAACAGCTTCAACATCATTAATGAGGTTTTTGTTTCCAGTGTCTGAAGAATGACCTTGAAATCATCGATGAGACCAGAGTGTAAACTTATGAGCACAAGTGTGTGTGTACTTGTGTGTATGTACTTGTGTGTATATATTTGTGTGTGTGTACTTGTGTGTATATATGTATGTGTTTATATATTTGTGTGTATATATTTGTGTGTGTGTGCATGTTTACTTGTGTATATATATGTGTGTGTCAGGTTCAAGGCTCAGGGTTTCACAAACAAAGTAACAAAGTTGTCTTTTAAATAAAGTGTTTTCTCTTTGATACAAAATAACAAAGATGTACAAAAGTTCATGTAGAGATCCAAGGCCATGTGCAGCATTTATGTACAGCTTCCATTATCATCCTCCAGCTTTAATCCATCGTCCACGTCGATGCATAGAAGGAACAAACCTTTCATCAGCCTCCATGAGTGTGTACGTGTGTGTGTGTGTGTACATGTGCTTGTGTGTGTGTGTGTCTTCATGTGTGTACATGTGTGCGTGCGTGTGTACATGTGTGTGTGTTCGTGTTCATGTGTGTACATGTGTGTGTGTTCGTGTTTGTGTTCATGTGTGTACATGTGTGTGTGTGTTCGTGTTTGTGTTCATGTGTGTACATGTGTGTGTGCGTGTACATGAGTGTGTACATGTGTGTGTGTGTTCATGTGTGTACGTGTGTGTGTGTTCATGTGTGTGTACATGTGTGTGTGTACATGAGTGTGTACGTGTGTGTGTTCATGTGTGTACGTGTGTGTACATGAGTGTGTACATGTGTGTGTATGTGTGTTTGTATGTGAACATGTGTGTGTGCATGTGTGTGCGTGTTCATGTGTGTACCTGTGTGTGTACATGTGTGTTCATGTGTGTACATGTGTGTGCATGTGTGTGTGTACATGTATATGCATGTGTGTGTGTACATGTGTGTGCATGTGTGTGTGTGCATGTGTGTAGATGTGTGTGTGTACACTTGTGTACATGTGTGTGTATGTGTGTGTACATGTGTGTAGATGTGTGTAGATGTGTGTAGATGTGTGTGTGTACACTTGTGTACATGTGTGTGTATGTGTGTACATGTGTGTGTAGATGTGTGTAGATGTGTGTGTGTCCACTTGTGTACATGTGTGTGTATGTGTGTACATGTGTGTGTAGATGTGTGTAGATGTGTGTAGATGTGTGTGTGTACACTTGTGTACATGTGTGTGTATGTGTGTACATGTGTGTGTAGATGTGTGTAGATGTGTGTAGATGTGCTGCAGGAGGACGTGGATATGCAATAAGGCATCATCAGTGAGGACGAGAGTCTCGTTGTAGGAGCAGGTCTGGACCTGAGTCGTACTGAGTCATAGCAGGTCTGGACCTGAGTCATACTGAGTCATACTGAGTCATACTGAGTCATAGCACATGCATAGATCTCTGAGTCAGAGTCACAAGAGTTGCTACAAAAACCGGTGAAAGAGAGAAAACTCTTCTTTTCTTCGTCACTTGTTGCATAACTGAGTGACTCCTTGTTTAAAAGAGTTTCAAAATCTTCTCTCTTTTACAAAAGTCATGCATCTGTTCTTCTCTTCTTTTTTGCAAGCCTTGAAAGCACCGACGGAAGGACAGAGTGCTTCATCCTTCGCTTCTTCTCCTCCTTCTAGAGAGTCTGGTCACGAGCCTGTGAGTCCAGGTGAGTCCAGGTGAGTCCAGGTGAGTCCAGGTGAGTCCGAACAGACCAGCTGCTCAGAAGTGGTCGATCAGAACCGACACACAGTTCGCTCCCACCAGGTAGTTTGGATCTCCAGGCAGATGTTTGTTCTGCCATGTCTTCTGATCGCCTGCAGGAGAACAAAGTCATCATGAGGTTCTTCAAGAGCTTCTTCTTCATGTCCCTCAGACCCCGTCAAACACTCCCCCCATGAGGTCTACACTTGTACTGCAGCTGTCGGTCCATGAAGACTTGAGAGAAAAATGATTGAGGAAACGTTTGAGTCTCAGAACGTTTGAGTTTCTTACAAATTAAGACTTTTTCAAGTCGTAGAGAAAATTTGACCAAAAGTCTTAAATAAAAATGTAAAAACAATTTATTTTAAACACAAACTATGAAGTTATTTTGAGTCAAAGATGAAACACTTGTCTTCATATCAAACGTGAACATGAAGTAAAGCGAGAACTTCATTGAGAAACATCTTCACACTCAGATCCTCAGGATTAGAACCAACAACCTGCTGAGACGTTCTCGTTTCTCTCACGTCTTCATGCCATTCATGAGCGAAGATGAAGATGGACTGAGACTCTGGACAGAGAGAGGACGTCGTACCCGACGAGGAGTCGGAGGATTTTAGAGCAAAAGACCAACCATCAGGGGTCATGGACGCGCAGTGAGGTAGACGCAGCTCCACCGGCTTCAGGAACTTCAGTCCATGAGGTCCACACATCACCAGAGGACTGAGCAGAGTTTCTCCTGCAGACAAGACACTCTTGGATCAGACAGAACCAGAGAACACACGACCTTGACTTGAGAGAGTGAAGTCAAGAGTGAAGTCAGAGTGAAGTCAAGAGTGAAGTCAAGAGTGAAGTCAAGAGTGAAGTCAGAGTGAAGTCAAGAGTGAAGTCAAGAGTGAAGTCAAGAGTGAAGTCGAGAGTGAAGTCGAGAGTGAAGTCGAGAGTGAAGTCGAGAGTGAAGTCGAGAGTGAAGTCGAGAGTGAAGTCGAGAGTGAAGTCGAGAGTGAAGTCGAGAGTGAAGTCGAGAGTGAAGTCGAGAGTGAAGTCGAGAGTGAAGTCGAGAGTGAAGTCGAGAGTGAAGTCGAGAGTGAAGTCGAGAGTGAAGTCGAGAGTGAAGTCGAGAGTGAAGTCAAGAGTGAAGTCGAGAGTGAAGTCGAGAGTGAAGTCAAGAGTGAAGTCAAGAGTGAAGTCAAGAGTGAAGTCAGAGTGAAGTCAAGAGTGAAGTCAAGAGTGAAGTCAAGAGTGAAGTCAAGAGTGAAGTCAAGAGTGAAGTCAAGAGTGAAGTCAAGAGTGAAGTCAAGAGTGAAGTCAAGAGTGAAGTCAAGAGTGAAGTCAGAGTGAAGTCAAGAGTGAAGTCGAGAGTGAAGTCGAGAGTGAGGTCGAGAGTTAGGTCGAGAGTGAAGTCAAGAGTGAAGTCAAGAGTGAAGTCAAGAGTGAAGTCAAGAGTGAAGTCAGAGTGAAGTCAGAGTGAAGTCAAGAGTGAAGTCAGAGTGAAGTCAAGAGTGAAGTCAAGAGTGAAGTCAAGAGTGAAGTCAGAGTGAAGTCAGAGTGAAGTCAGAGTGAAGTCAAGAGTGAAGTCAAGAGTGAAGTCAAGAGTGAAGTCGAGAGTGAAGTCGAGAGTGAAGTCGAGAGTGAAGTCGAGAGTGAGGTCGAGAGTGAAGTCAGAGTGAAGTCAAGAGTGAAGTCAAGAGTGAAGTCAGAGTGAAGTCAAGAGTGAAGTCAGAGTGAAGTCAAGAGTGAAGTCAGAGTGAAGTCAAGAGTGAAGTCAGAGTGAAGTCAGAGTGAAGTCGAGAGTGAAGTCGAGAGTGAAGTCAAGAGTGAAGTCAGAGTGAAGTCAAGAGTGAAGTCAAGAGTGAAGTCAAGAGTGAAGTCAAGAGTGAAGTCAGAGTGAAGTCAAGAGTGAAGTCGAGAGTGAAGTCAAGAGTGAAGTCAAGAGTGAAGTCAGAGTGAAGTCAGAGTGAAGTCAAGAGTGAAGTCGAGAGTGAAGTCAAGAGTGAAGTCAAGAGTGAAGTCAAGAGTGAAGTCAAGAGTGAAGTCAAGAGTGAAGTCAAGAGTGAAGTCAGAGTGAAGTCAAGAGTGAAGTCAGAGTGAAGTCAAGAAAAGTCAAGAGTGAAGTCAAGAGTGAAGTCAGAGTGAAGTCAGAGTGAGGTCAAGAGTGAAGTCAGAGTGAAGTCAAGAGTGAAGTCAAGAAAAGTCAAGAGTGAAGTCAAGAGTGAAGTCAAGAGTGAAGTCAGAGTGAAGTCGAGAGTGAAGTCAAGAGTGAAGTCAAGAGTGAAGTCAGAGTGAAGTCGAGAGTGAAGTCAAGAGTGAGGTCAAGAGTGAAGTCAAGAGTGAAGTCAAGAGTGAAGTCAAGAGTGAAGTCAGAGTGAAGTCGAGAGTGAAGTCAGAGTGAAGTCAAGAGTGAGGTCAAGAGTGAAGTCAAGAGTGAGGTCAAGAGTGAAGTCGAGAGTGAAGTCAGAGTGAAGTCGAGAGTGAAGTCAGAGTGAAGTCAAGAGTGAAGTCAAGAGTGAAGTCAGAGTGAAGTCAAGAGTGAAGTCAAGAGTGAAGTCAAGAGTGAAGTCAAGAGTGAAGTCAAGAGTGAGGTCGGAGTGATGTCAAGAGTGAGGTCAAGAGTGAAGTCAAGAGTGAAGTCAGAGTGAAGTCAGAGTGAAGTCAAGAGTGAAGTCAAGAGTGAAGTCAAGAGTGAAGTCAAGAAAAGTCAAGAGTGAAGTCAAGAGTGAAGTCAGAGTGAAGTCGAGAGTGAAGTCAGAGTGAAGTCAAGAGTGAGGTCAAGAGTGAAGTCAAGAGTGAGGTCAAGAGTGAAGTCGAGAGTGAAGTCAGAGTGAAGTCGAGAGTGAAGTCAGAGTGAAGTCAAGAGTGAAGTCAAGAGTGAAGTCAAGAGTGAGGTCGGAGTGATGTCAAGAGTGAGGTCAAGAGTGAAGTCAAGAGTGATGTCAAGAGTGAAGTCAGAGTGATGTCAAGAGTGAGGTCAAGAGTGAAGTCAAGAGTGAAGTCAGAGTGAAGTCAGAGTGAAGTCAAGAGTGAAGTCAAGAGTGAAGTCAAGAGTGAAGTCAAGAAAAGTCAAGAGTGAAGTCAAGAGTGAAGTCAAGAGTGAAGTCAGAGTGAAGTCAAGAGTGAGGTCAAGAGTGAAGTCGAGAGTGAAGTCAGAGTGAAGTCAAGAGTGAAGTCAGAGTGAAGTCAGAGTGAAGTCAAGAGTGAAGTCAAGAGTGAAGTCAAGAGTGAAGTCAAGAAAAGTCAAGAGTGAAGTCAGAGTGAAGTCAGAGTGAAGTCAGAGTGAAGTCAGAGTGAAGTCAAGAGTGAAGTCAAGAGTGAAGTCAAGAGTGAAGTCAAGAAAAGTCAAGAGTGAAGTCAAGAGTGAAGTCAGAGTGAAGTCGAGAGTGAAGTCAAGAGTGAAGTCAGAGTGAAGTCAGAGTGAAGTCAAGAGTGAAGTCAAGAGTGAAGTCAAGAGTGAAGTCAAGAGTGAAGTCGAGAGTGAAGTCGAGAGTGAGGTCGAGAGTTAGGTCGAGAGTGAAGTCAAGAGTGAAGTCAAGAGTGAAGTCAAGAGTGAAGTCAAGAGTGAAGTCAGAGTGAAGTCAGAGTGAAGTCAGAGTGAAGTCAAGAGTGAAGTCAGAGTGAAGTCAAGAGTGAAGTCAAGAGTGAAGTCAAGAGTGAAGTCAGAGTGAAGTCAGAGTGAAGTCAGAGTGAAGTCAGAGTGAAGTCAAGAGTGAAGTCAAGAGTGAAGTCAAGAGTGAAGTCGAGAGTGAAGTCGAGAGTGAAGTCGAGAGTGAAGTCGAGAGTGAGGTCGAGAGTGAAGTCAAGAGTGAAGTCAGAGTGAAGTCAAGAGTGAAGTCAAGAGTGAAGTCAGAGTGAAGTCAAGAGTGAAGTCAGAGTGAAGTCAAGAGTGAAGTCAGAGTGAAGTCAAGAGTGAAGTCAGAGTGAAGTCAGAGTGAAGTCGAGAGTGAAGTCGAGAGTGAAGTCAAGAGTGAAGTCAGAGTGAAGTCAAGAGTGAAGTCAAGAGTGAAGTCAAGAGTGAAGTCAAGAGTGAAGTCAGAGTGAAGTCAAGAGTGAAGTCGAGAGTGAAGTCAAGAGTGAAGTCAAGAGTGAAGTCAGAGTGAAGTCAGAGTGAAGTCAAGAGTGAAGTCGAGAGTGAAGTCAAGAGTGAAGTCAAGAGTGAAGTCAAGAGTGAAGTCAAGAGTGAAGTCAAGAGTGAAGTCAAGAGTGAAGTCAGAGTGAAGTCAAGAGTGAAGTCAGAGTGAAGTCAAGAAAAGTCAAGAGTGAAGTCAAGAGTGAAGTCAGAGTGAAGTCAGAGTGAGGTCAAGAGTGAAGTCAGAGTGAAGTCAAGAGTGAAGTCAAGAAAAGTCAAGAGTGAAGTCAAGAGTGAAGTCAAGAGTGAAGTCAGAGTGAAGTCGAGAGTGAAGTCAAGAGTGAAGTCAAGAGTGAAGTCAGAGTGAAGTCGAGAGTGAAGTCAAGAGTGAGGTCAAGAGTGAAGTCAAGAGTGAAGTCAAGAGTGAAGTCAAGAGTGAAGTCAGAGTGAAGTCGAGAGTGAAGTCAGAGTGAAGTCAAGAGTGAGGTCAAGAGTGAAGTCAAGAGTGAGGTCAAGAGTGAAGTCGAGAGTGAAGTCAGAGTGAAGTCGAGAGTGAAGTCAGAGTGAAGTCAAGAGTGAAGTCAAGAGTGAAGTCAGAGTGAAGTCAAGAGTGAAGTCAAGAGTGAAGTCAAGAGTGAAGTCAAGAGTGAAGTCAAGAGTGAGGTCGGAGTGATGTCAAGAGTGAGGTCAAGAGTGAAGTCAAGAGTGAAGTCAGAGTGAAGTCAGAGTGAAGTCAAGAGTGAAGTCAAGAGTGAAGTCAAGAGTGAAGTCAAGAAAAGTCAAGAGTGAAGTCAAGAGTGAAGTCAGAGTGAAGTCGAGAGTGAAGTCAGAGTGAAGTCAAGAGTGAGGTCAAGAGTGAAGTCAAGAGTGAGGTCAAGAGTGAAGTCGAGAGTGAAGTCAGAGTGAAGTCGAGAGTGAAGTCAGAGTGAAGTCAAGAGTGAAGTCAAGAGTGAAGTCAAGAGTGAGGTCGGAGTGATGTCAAGAGTGAGGTCAAGAGTGAAGTCAAGAGTGATGTCAAGAGTGAAGTCAGAGTGATGTCAAGAGTGAGGTCAAGAGTGAAGTCAAGAGTGAAGTCAGAGTGAAGTCAGAGTGAAGTCAAGAGTGAAGTCAAGAGTGAAGTCAAGAGTGAAGTCAAGAAAAGTCAAGAGTGAAGTCAAGAGTGAAGTCAAGAGTGAAGTCAGAGTGAAGTCAAGAGTGAGGTCAAGAGTGAAGTCGAGAGTGAAGTCAGAGTGAAGTCAAGAGTGAAGTCAGAGTGAAGTCAGAGTGAAGTCAAGAGTGAAGTCAAGAGTGAAGTCAAGAGTGAAGTCAAGAAAAGTCAAGAGTGAAGTCAGAGTGAAGTCAGAGTGAAGTCAGAGTGAAGTCAGAGTGAAGTCAAGAGTGAAGTCAAGAGTGAAGTCAAGAGTGAAGTCAAGAAAAGTCAAGAGTGAAGTCAAGAGTGAAGTCAGAGTGAAGTCGAGAGTGAAGTCAAGAGTGAAGTCAGAGTGAAGTCAGAGTGAAGTCAAGAGTGAAGTCAAGAGTGAAGTCAAGAGTGAAGTCAAGAGTGAAGTCAAGAGTGAGGTCGGAGTGAAATCTGTATGTATTAAAGAAAATCACTCATTTTGAAAATATTTTCTAAGATAATTATTCAATAAAAACAGCTTAAAATGAACATGTTTTAAAACTAAATTATTTTAAAAAAAATCTAAGAACATTTGAATAAAATAATTCCAACATTTCAACGATGAACAAGAGGCTCTTCTCTGAGGCGACATCATGACATCATCACTCTGTGATGTCGTGACGACGACTCACTGACCTTTCTCTTTGTCCAGGGGGGGCAGGATGCTGTTGTCGCGGCACACCTTGAAGTAGATCTCCTGCTCCAGGCTCTCAGGGATGGCTCCCTGCGGGATGATGATGCTGACGCCCGTCTCGATGGAGCTCAACACGCCGCCGTTAGCGTTGAAGACGCCGCGAGCAGTGGCCACCACCGTGTGACCCTCGTCCTCCTCGTCGTCGTCCAGGGCGCCCGGACTGAGACGAGAGCGTCGATCACATGTCGATCACATGTCGATCACATGTCGATCACATGTCGATCACATGTCGATCACATGTCGATCACATGTCGATCACATGTCGATCACATGTTGACGACTCGAGTCACAACACACTCCAGTGATGATGTCACACGTGTGATGTCATCAACACCTCCTCCTACCTGACAGGGATGGCCTTCGGGATGGCGTTGATGTTGTTGTGCTGGTACTTGAGCCTGCCGTCCATAGTGCGTGTGAAGGTGTCCAGGCCGCTGTCGTGGTCCAGGGGCTGAGGGGACAGTTGAGGCTTCACCGGTGTGTCGTTGGGCAGCAGGTTGTGGTTGAACTTCGGACTGTCGAACTTGCGCTCGAAGGGCCGAGCGGAGCTGGTGTAGGGTTTGGGGACGTAGCGGTTGTAGCTCAGAGGAGCACCGAGGGTCTTTGGGGGGGCGGCGTCGGTGCCGTTGACCGGGGACTTGTCGGGGAGACCTCGGGCCGGCAGGTACACGACCGGCGCCGACTCGTCTCGACCGGTCGGCCTGAGAGACGCCAGATCTGGCTTGATGTTGGGGGGAGTGAGCGGCTCAGGTGTGGAGGTCACTGCAGGACAGAAGGTGAACTTAAATAACATTGAACATGTTCTGTTAACGAAGGATCAGTGGCTCTGGACTCTCTAGTGTCTGGAGAGACTTTTAACTCTTTAAACTTTAAACTACGATGAATTAAAAATACAGACACAGAAAAATCTCAGTTTTTAAAATTCAAGGATAAATATTAGTAAAATTCAACCTTTCTATGAAGACATCAATTATTAAAACTAAATCATTGATTAAAAAAACATGTCAATTCAAACAATCAAACTCATTATTTCGTGCCACGAACATACCGTTTAATTCCAACAATATTCTCATCAAAATGATTTTCTAAAGAGAACGAGCCGTAGACGCGTGAGTTTGTACCGTCGACTGGACTCAGGAGTGTGTTGGGAGCAGCAGGGGGTCCAGCAGGGGGTCCAGCAGGGGGTCCAGCAGGGGGTCCAGCAGGGGGTCCGTACTGTGAGGGATGAGGCTCGAAGCGTTTCTCCACCGGACTGACCTTCTCCACCGACTCCACTCTGCAGCAGAAGACTGGTCAGAGCGCGGCTGGAGTGAAGGACGCCGGACTCACCTGTTGTACGAGTACGGCAGCTGCGAGGGTTTGGGCGGCTCGTGGAAGCGGGTAGTACCAGGACCGGCCTGGATCATGGCTTTGCTGTCGAAGCTGCGTCGGTCGAAGTAGGACAGTTGCTTCCTGTAGTACTCCTCGTCCTCGTCCAGGTCGTAGTGGTTGGAGCGCAGAAGGTCGTCCAGAGGCTTGTGAGGCTTCTGTGGCTCCGGAGCTCTGCAGAGGAAACATCAGAGTTGCTTCATGAGTCTCCGTGACACCTGTCAATCACAACTGAGGGTGACTTTTGTCAATTTAAACACAGACCATCTACATCAAAGGAAGGTGAAGCTCATTGTAAAGACTTCATTCAAGAGATGGCAGCACATGAAGGACGTAAGAAGAGGACGCACCGATACTTGTCCTGCTCCAGGCTGCTCAGCGAGTTGGCTTTGAGGACCGGACCAGGTGCACTTGCAGGTTTGGGAACATCTGCGGGCTGAAGAGTCGACATGTTTAGAGCCTCCAGCTCAGACCGAGTCACTGGAGTGGACGAGCATCACGTCTCACACCAGATGGTCACGAGAAGAACCTTTAGAAAGTCACATGTTCTGCAGCTGTCGCTCCAGTTCAAGTCATGATGGAGAATTTATTTCAACTCAGACGCACACTGTGGTCCGGAGAAGAGCGACAATCATTTGAGTTTGCAGGTCAACACACGAGCGCGACATCTTCTTATCGACGCTCGTTCGAAGCTTATTTTCACTGCAAACTCAAAGCCTCGGCTTCAACGTCAAAGGATTATGGGATTGAAAGCAGCAGAGTTTTGCTGTCACTCATGTTAGTGGAGAACATGTTCATGAAGGACATCATTGTGGCTTTCATTGGATTTATTATCATTTAATTGTTGCTGTAAAGTAACATTTTATTATTTTTTTAATGACTCTTTGATATCATCCCATTATTTTTACTCAATACTCTCTTCACAACAAAACACTTGTGTTTACTGTCAATAAACGTGTCTTCTGTGGATCAAATGATTGAGTTTTAAGTTAAATAATAATATAAAGTTCTACCGAACCTGGTTCAGGAAACAAAGGTGAAGAAGTTCTTACCCTCAGCACCGACGTGTCGCCCTCTTTGGCCCGGTCCATGGACACGGATCGTTTGTTCTCGAACATCTTGACTCTGTTGAGAACCGACTGAGGTTTCATGGCCGGGTCGTCCTCCTGGTCTTCCCGAGGAGGAGGAGGCGGGAGCGCTTTGGACTCGCCCGGGGAGGTCATGGGCTCGTGTTTGGGAGGGAGGACGGCGGGGTCAGAGTTCATCATGGTCTCGTGCACTTTACTGTAGGCCCGCGCCTGAGGTCCAGGGATGTACGAGGACCTCAGACCGGAGTCGCCGAAGTACTGCTTGGGGGGCTCAGGTGAGCGAGGAGAGTTGATGGAGAAGCCGAGAGGTTCCTCGTAAGGAGAGCGGGCGTCGTAGCCTGCGGGCGGAGGTTCGTCGTAGCGGACCGGCCCGGGTTTGTGACGAGGTCGGCCCTCGTACCCCACAGGAGACGCCTCGTCGTAGCGGGACTGAGGAGGACTGTAGTCCCGCCCCGGCCCGTCCTCGTAGGGGGAGCGAGGGTTGTAGGCGGCGGGCGGCGGGTGCGGGGTCTGCTGGTCGTAGTGGGGCCACTGGTCGTAGTGAGGCAGGCGGCTCTCGTAGTGCAGGTGCGGGTCCGAGTTGTGAGGCTTGGCTTCAGGGAAGCCGTACGGAGGCTGATCGTAATATGGCTGTTTGTCCTGGAACTGCTGACTGTAGCTCATGGACTGCTTCATGCCGTGGTTGATCCTCACAGACTCGTCCATGTTGTACAGATCCTTCTTGAACATCTGTGAACACACACAGTCAGGACTTCTTCTGAGGTCACAGTGCAGCAGCTACAGTCGGACCAGCGTAACCATAGCAACATAAAGTGTCTTCATAGTAGTGTTGCTTCATCATCACAATATTAATGGTTGAATCGAACATTTCAAATGTTGAAGCTTTTAAGTGTTTTTTTCTTAAAGCCTCGACTAATCTTTTGGAATTATTGACTTTAATCTTTTCTCCAAACAAAGGTTGGATTTTTATCATTTTTTAAATATATGTTTATATGATAAAGATGTTTTAGAAGAAAAGATATAAATATATTCAAAATGATTTCATTTTTTTTTAAGACAGTTGAATACATTTCCCAAAAACAACTTCTGGAAGGAGACGTCCAGAGGGATCAATAAAGTTTTATCCATCCATCCATCTATCCATCCATCCATCTATTCATCCATCCATCTATTCATCCATTCATCCATCCATCCATCCATCCATCCATCCATCTATTCTTCCATCCATCCATCCACTATTCATCCATCTATTCATCCATCCATCCATCCATCCATCTATTCATCCATCCATCCATCTATTCATCCATCCATCCATCTATTCATCCATCTATTCATCCATCCATCCATCCATCCATCTATTCATCCATCCATCCATCTATTCATCCATCCATCCATCTATTCATCCATCCATCCATCTATTCATCCATCTATTCATCCATCTATTCATCCATCCATCCATCTATTCATCCATCTATTCATCTATCTATTCATCCATCTATTCATCCATCTATTCATCCATCTATTCATCCATCTATTCATCCATCCATCTATTCATCCATCCATCCATCTATCCATCCATCTATTCATCCATCCATCTATTCATCCATCCATCTATTCATCCATCCATCCATTCATCCATCTATTCAACCATCCATCTATTCATCCATCTATCCATCCATCTATTCATCCATCCATCTATTCATCCATCCATCTAGTATTTAAATCTTTCAATAATGCAATAAAGCATAAATGTAAAATCCAAGATCAAAATCAAACTTTCAGACGATCATGTGACGATAATGTGACGATCATGTGACGATCATGTGACGATCATGTGACGATCATGTGACGACCAAGAATCACACGATCAAGCTGCTCTATTAGTAACGTCTGGTGAGACTGAATTATTGGGATTTTTATTTTATTTTACACATAGTTGGATCTTTGATTCTTTTCCTTTTTTTAAACAAATGTAACCTTTTAATGTAGATATGATGCAACTTAAATACAACGCTTAAAAAAGCAACATTTCTATAATAAGTTTCATCATCTGAGACGTAGATTCAACCATTGAATCTTCTGACAACATGAGCGACTCAAGGATGTTCCTGAATGTTTGACAGACGCCTTCAAGAATGTGATTGACAGACGCCTGTCAACAGTTGGATGATGGAATGTTGTCGTTTGTGAAAGGCTTCGTTTCAAACGTATGATGTGTAGCCTGGAGACAGCAGAAGATTCTTTTAGGACTCATTCAAATTGGAGGTGAGGGTCTAGATGTACTGTCTGCAGGTTAGTCTTCATCATGCAGCCAACATTCATGTCTGAAGCCACGTCCAACTACTGTTGCGGCGCCACCTGTGGTCTACAGAAGAACGTTCAGGAAAGAAAACCGTTAGGAGCCATGCAAAGAAGGAAGAGGCTGCTTCGTGGGACGTCCTGGGAAGACTCAGAAGAAGCGTCTGGTCTCCCAGCTCACGAGGTGAACATGTTCTCTGGGAGCCAGAGTGGCCTCAGAGTCAGTCATGCAGAGCGAGTGGAAGCAGAAGAACAGGCAGTTCAAACAGCAGGCCCCGGTCCAGGTGGCTGGTGATCAGAGGGTACCTTTGCTTCTGGACCAGGTTCATGTGGTGGAGGTGGTGGTGGTGGCAGGGGCTGAATAAGCTCGGGGGCAGGACTGGGGCTGCTAAGGGCTTCAGCCTGAGGAACTGCTGAAGGCGACGGATCCTCTAGTTGTACAGGCTGCTCAACAGAAGGGGGCGCTAGCACCGGTGGAGTCAGAGCAGCCTCGTCTTGCTGTGAAGTATCGTTGAAAGACATTTAAGAGCCTCAAGTGAGGATGTGAGATAAATATGATCATTTATACATCAAAATATATGTTTTATTTTGCATTACAAATATTGGTTTTATTGGTGTCATAGTTTTACATTTCAATTTGTATTAATTAAAACGATTTTAATCTTTCAAATTTATTTTACGTGAAAATATTCAGTGTTTGTTCATGTTTGTGTTGCAATTAAACTTCCGGCCTCTAGATGGCAGCAGTCGTTACGTCCAGCTTAAGGAAGAATGATGACTGAGGATGAGAGGATACAGTGAGTCCAGCAGCTTTTAAAGCTGATGTTTGTATTTTGGTTTGAAAACAAATGAAAGCAGTAACAGCTTTGGAAAGAGTCATGTGGTCTGTAAATACTACAACACCAGAGTCAAGTACTGGACAATACTACACATATATACTTGTTACTACACTATCACAACACCAGAGTCAAGTACTGGACAATACTACACATATATCCTTGTTACTACACTATCACAAACCATAGTCAAGTACTGGACAATACTGCACATATATACTTGATACTATACAATCACAACACCAGAGTCAAGTACTGGACAATACTTCACATATATACTTGTTACTACACTATCACAACACCAGAGTCAAGTACTCCACAATACTAAACATATATACTTGTTGCTACACTATCACAACACCAGAGTCAAGTACTGGACAATACTACACATATATACTTGATACTACACTATCACAACACCAGAGTCAAGTACTCCACAATACTAAACATATATACTTGTTACTACACTATCACAATACCAGAGTCAAGTACTCCACAATACTAAACATATATACTTGTTACTACACTATCACAAAAACCAAGTCAAGTACTGGACAATACTACACATATATACTTGATACTACACTATCACAACACCAGAGTCAAGTACTCCACAATACTAAACATATATACTTGTTACTACACTATCACAACAACCAAGTCAAGTACTGGACAATACTACACATATATACTTGTTACTACACTATCACAACACCAGAGTCAAGTACTCCAAAATACTAAACATATATACTTGTTACTACACTATCACAACACCAGAGTCAAGTACTGGATAATACTACACATATATACTTGTTACTACACTATCACAACAACCGAGTCAAGTACTGGACAATACTACACATATATACTTGTTACTACACTATCACAACACCAGAGTCAAGTACATAATACTAAACATATATACTTGTTACTACACTATCACAACACCAGAGTCAAGTACTGGACAATACTACACATATATACTTGTTACTACACTATCACAACAACCGAGTCAAGTACTGGACCATACTACACATATATACTTGTTACTACACTATCACAACACCAGAGTCAAGTACATAATACTAAACATATATACTTGTTACTACACTATCACAACACCAGAGTCAAGTACATAATACTACACATATATACTTGTTACTACACTATCACAACACCAGAGTCAAGTACATAATACTACACATATATACTTGTTACTAACTATCACAACACCAGAGTCAAGTACTGGACAATACTACACATATATACTTGTTACTACACTATCACAACACCAGAGTCAAGTACTGGACAATACTACACATATATACTTGTTACTACACTATCACAACACCAGAGTCAAGTACATAATACTACACATATATACTTGTTACTACACTATCACAACACCAGAGTCAAGTACTGGACAATACTACACATATATCCTTATATATCACTATCTATAGTAGTATAGTACTATATATTGTATCCTTGTATCGTGATACGCACTAACACACTCTTGACTATAAACACCAGTAGCACACGTTCATCCAATCATGTGACTGTAGCTTCAACTACACGTGTTCAGTGGAAGAAAAATGTATTTTCACGTCAGTGTGTACTTTCAGCTCCTGTAGTGTTTAGTTACCTGCTGTGGAGACGGCATCTTGAACCCGGTGGGGTCCATGCGAGCGGTCGGTTCCGGCTGCACCGGGTGCTGGTACCCGGGGTATCCTGGGGTGTCCTGGATGACGGGCGGGTCTTCTCGCACGGGCTCAGAGGAGCGGGTGATGGCGGGTTCCGTGGGCAGACCCACCTCGTCGTTGAGGGTCTCGTCCAGCTCCTGGTCGGTGTAGGCGCCGCCCTCGGTGTCCGTGTCTTCGTAGTCGGACGTGTGTCGGCTGTCGGTGCTGTACATGGAGTACTCGCTGCCCGGCGCCGACAGGTACGACAGGCGGTCGTCGTGGATGTCCAGGTCATCGTCGGTGGTGCCGTCGGCCTTGAGGAGAAGAAAGAGTCACACCTTCTGGAGGAGCTTCTCACAGTCATCACTGGAAGTATACAAGTGCCATCAGAAGATTGAACCATGAATTATATTCTATCATTTATAAACTCAACGCTTGAATGTGTGGATTTTTTACACATTTTTATTTTTTGAACTTTTGGAAAAATCACATTAAATTCAACATTTTTTAACGAGTAGCCTTTTGAGTTCAGTATTTTCTGGTGGCACTTTTATACCAACATGTTTATATTGAAGTTTAAAAGGCTACAAATTAAAAACGTTGAATCAAAAGTATGAGAAAAGTGATGGTTCTTCTGAGGACACGGAGATACTTCCATACTGAGGATCCTCGGAGGTCCGTCACATCCACACAGTTGAAACCATCTGAACCCACAGGACTGGTCGTGACAGAAGGAGCCAGAACCGCAGAAGGACCAGAACTCAGACCCGACTCTTCTTCCTGGATGATTGTTAACATCTTATAATCAATAGTTTATTATCATTTATCATATGTTTGCTTCACACTCGCAGGTGAGTTCACTGGGAGGGAATGAGACACAGAGATGAGCCTCAATTGACTTCAAAGGTTTAAAATACTGTGAATATTTGTGAATACTTAGTTATTATTATACTTATACATTAGTCTAAGTATCTCATTAAAATCTATTTTCACAAGCGTGTCTCACCTTGCCCTCCGACACCCACACCAGCTGGTTCTGCTGCTGCTGGATGGTCTCCTTCAGAGCTCCGTACCATCCTTCGTTCATGTTGTTCAGGTTGATGGTCGCTGGTGAGAGAAGCAAACATCACACATGTTCTTCTGCTTCTTCTCATCTGGGCGCTCACTGGTGAACAGGTGGTGGTTGTTCTTCCTCAGCTTGATGGCTCGCTCGTAGAGCTTCCTCGCACTCTTTCTGGACTCGGGACAGAGTCTGGTCCTCATGTTCTTGACGCCCTGTTTGTTGTCAGGGTTCAGGAAGACGACGATGGGGTACCACTGAGCATAGTTGAGCCGGTCCACGGCGTTGGGCGTGATGTCCAGCACGGCATGTTTGTCCTGCGGGACCAAGGGTTCGGTCACACACCGGTGGACAACAGGGTGGAGGAGACTCACTCTGTCGATGATCTGCTTGATCGTGTGAAGACGGATGATTCCTGAACTTCGCTGGTCCGTTCCAGCATCTCGGGGCTCGCTCTCTGAGGAGAAGCTTTAGGTCAAGAACCTTCACAAACACTGGTTCCTGATGGAACAAAACCCACTTGCGAGCTCGAACAGATCAGGTTCTTCTCTGGAGAGCTTTTCTCTGGCGACATCAGCGATGGGACCGAATATGACGACAGGTCTCAAGAAGCCCGCTGTGATGACAAAACACTTCAAGTCACAATTGTATCCATAAAGTTCTACCTAAACTAACAAGAAAACTGCTGAGATTAAAGGACATGGTGTGTGTTTATATAGCAGGTTTTTTTTCTACATCTCATGGACAGACACCCAACAGAGGAACTTATCCAGGTGTGTGCGTCTGAACGTCTCACCTTCTCTCAGGACCACCCTCTCATACGCTGGAAACTTGGTCTGCACCGGCTGCGAGGAAAGGTCTTCTCTGCTCTTCCTGAGGTTCCTCTTGGAGCTGCGAAGACCACGGAACCTCCAGAAGTCTGCTCTGTCGCCCCCTGCTGTCTTAGGAAGAGTGTACTGCACACTCGACAGCTGCTCAGCCCTGACGACCAACACACAACCATCTTCACGTCAACTTCCTGTCGTTTGAAAACACCTTTGTCCATATCCTGCTGAGACTGAACCTAATGAGCCCAACAATATCATCCATTATCTTAACTTAAACCTCTTTAATCCACCCGTTCACACACACAACCACAGAGTGGTGGCAGTAGGCTGCGAGGCCAGTTTAGCATCAGCATCTCAGCAGGGACACAATCATCTCCAGAGCTGGGACTGAACCCTCCACAGCCACAAGACCTCCTAGATCTGCGACGCTCACCTGTTTTTGTTGGGGATGATCCCCCGCTCCACTTCCTGGTGGTTCTTGCCAATGCGGATCGCCAACCAGGAGCCCAGCTTGCCGTTGTAGAGCGTGTCCACGACTCGGAACACTTCGCCCTTGTTGAAGCTCAACCCGTACGGAGATTCCTTCTCGTACTCGAAGTGCGTCCGGATGTAGAAGGAGTCGCCGACGTCCGACTCCACGATGCGTCTGTACACTGAGCAGGAAAAGTAGCGACTCAGCTTAAGAAACCAAACAAGAAGGATTGAAACTCACCATCTTTCTTCTTCTGGGCCAGAATTGTCACCTCTTCTCCTTTAGGGAGGTCCAGAAGGAACAGCACCGCCTCCTCTCGGATGATGTTTGCAAAATCAACATTATTTACCTGAAACAACGTCAGGTTATTACAAGAGATCTTCAGAAAAGGTTCCTGGTTCTTCAAAGTTCTTGCAGCTCATCAGCACAACATTTCTCTTCCTCCTTCACAACACCATGGAAACTACAGCGTTTTCTGCACAACCCACAATGTTGGAGGTTAAGAGTGAGATATATGTGCGTGCGTGCATGTGTGTGTGTGCGTGCGTGCGCATGTGTGTGTGTGTGCGTGCGTGCGTGTGTGCGTGTGTGTGTGTGCGTGAGCCTGCGTGCGTGTGCGCGTCTGTGTGTGTGTGCGTGTGCCTGCGTGCGTGCGCCTGCGTGTGTGTGCGCGCGCACGTGTGTGCATGCGTGCGTGTGTGCATGCGTGCGTGTGTGCATGCGTGCGTGTGCCTGCGTGTGTGTGTGTGTGTGTGCGTGTGTGTGTGCCTGCGTGTGTGTGTGCGCGCGTGTGCCTGCGTGTGTGTGTGTGTGTGCCTGCGTGTGTGCGTGTGTGTGTGTGTGCGCGCGTGTGCCTGCGTGTGTGTGTGTGCGCGTGTGTGTGTGTGTGCCTGCGTGTGTGTGTGTGTGTGTGTGCGCGCGTGTGCCTGCGTGTGTGTGTGTGCGCGTGTGTGTGTGTGTGCCTGCGTGTGTGTGTGTGTGTGTGTGCGTGTGTGTGCGTGCCTGCGTGTGTGTGCCTGCGTGTGTGTGTGTGTGTGTGTGTGCATGTGTGTGTGTGTGTGCGCGTGTGTGTGTGCGTGTGTGTGCGCGTGTGTGTGTGTGTGTGTGTGTGTGTGTGTGTGTGTGTGTGCGCGTGTGCCTGCGTGCGTGTGTGTGTGTGTGCGCGTGTGTGTGTGTGTGTGCAGGTCATTGCTAGGACATCGACAAAGTGGTTTTTCTCCATGATGTGAAATAAAGCTGCTGAACAAGCATGTTGCAGGACTTTGTTAGAAACGATGACAAGAAAGTCAAATCCACAGAACATCAGTGAATCTCTTCATTTATTTCTGCCACAAACACAAACAAGAACTGAAGTAACATTGAATAAACAGATGCTTTTCATTTGTACCTCAAAGATTCATGAACTGTTGACAGTTGAATTCAAATTTACATTTTTATGACGACAACAGACAATATCGTAATAAACTCACACCTTCTGCTGCAGTGAAGGTTCTTCTACTGTTTTCTATGCCATAATAAAAGGCTTCGAAAAAGATCAACGTTCAAAGAAACCATGACAACATGTGAGTTACCTTCATGATCTTCAACAACAACAGTTCCTACCCTGAGAATCTGGTCTCCCTCCTCCAGGCCTTCCTTGGCAGCCGGGCTGTCCTCCAGCACTCCAGCCACGAAGATGCCCACATCGTTCCCTCCAGCCAGCCGGAGACCGACGCTCTCTCCCTTCTTGAACTTCACCAGCTTCATGCTCGGCCTGATGACGGAGAACCAGAAAGACGGTCTTTGATTGGCTACAGTAGGATCTGATGACATGTGATTCTTCTTTTAACAACAAATGATTTTCAAAACCTACGTGAGAAAAACAACCAGTGTTGCTGTGGATGTAGAAAGCAGCTTATTCAAGGGCTGTGCAATGAAACACATTGACAGGATGAATTATTTCTGAGCCTCTTGGCAGGATGTGCACAGGAGGATTTTTAAAGCTGTCAAGATGAGGCGCCGCGTGTTTGACCTGCAGCTTACGTTTCCTCACAATGTCTTTTCTGGCTCAATGAACCAAGTGCCGGCGGTAAGTCGCGCACAGAAGGTCAGATGGTTTTAAAACATGTTACCTAACACATTCAGATTTGATGATGTGGAATGTTCTTGGTTACCGGAGGATGCTGTCGTCGTGGGCGGCGCTCGGCACGGGGGCGTCGGACGGACTCACTGGCAGGTCCACGTCCGGCTGACCCGGCTGAGCATACACAGGCTTCGGCTCTGAAGACAACAATCACAGTCAACATGTTTACAAAGTCAATAAAAGCCGCTCATAGAGTATCTTCTGTCACACGGTCCACAGCGGGACACATTGTCCTGAGCAGGAGGTCGAACAGAGGGGGGGGGCGTCAGACTCCATCAACTCATGCTTTATTTTCACTTGGCTCCCGGCAAACTAAGCCCGGCTCAGCAGGCGTCTGGTTTTAACTTCTTTGGCATTTGTGCTTTTAAAAAGGGCAGAAAACATGACTGGATCAAACAAGATTTGATTCATTTATTATTTATTTCTGTTAATCTCCTGCACCTAATACCTGCTGCACTTTTAGACGCGCACATGAAGATGTCACTCGTTGCTGCTCTGAGAGCACCTGAGACCCTCACCTGGAAGTGGTGGAAGCGGTTTCTCTTCTCTGGCGATCGCCGCCTCCTTGGGTTTGGGAAGAGGAACCTCCTCTGCTACTTTTGCTGGCGTGGAAGCTGCTTTGGAGACTCGCTCGTCATCACGACTTCTGTGACTGCAGGCACAAAACATGACGAGACGGTTCTATAAATAAAGCACCTCAGAGATGTGGAGCTCGGAGCAGAAGGAGACTCCAGGACATCATCTGCTCCAGGATGAGCCAAAACCAGTAGAAAAAACGAGGCTTGACTCCTGCTGCGGTTACGTCTCAGATCAAGTGATGACGTCCTTTGAAAGCAATAATTAAAGCTGGAGCAGATGATGTCCTCGGTTCAAACGTACACCAGGATCATGGACTTCCATCTTCTGATGAGCAACTACAAACATTAAGTTAACATCATGGTAAAGGAGGTTTTAACTGAACTATTACATGACAGTTCCTGTATTTAGGATTTGATCTGGCATCAATAAACAATAATACAACTACATCATTAGTGTGAAACTAATTTAAAGAATAATAGATTATTAAAAGAATGAAATTACAAAACACTTGTATGTGACTAAACTAATAGAATATGGATTTATCAGAAAAAATGCTGTTCTCTTGCTCTGTTGTGTATGGATTGTTTTCTCAACAGCAGAGTCAAGTGTCGGCAGAGAAAGACCAAAAGGATGTTCAGGGTCAGGTTTCATCCTGGAATATGAAGGTCAAGTTAGCATCGTTTTTGTTAGCTTCGTGTTTGTTAGCATCGTGTGTTAGCTTCGTGTTTGTTAGCATCGTGTGTTAGCATCGTGTTTGTTAGCATCGTGTGTTAGCTTCGTGTTTGTTAGCATCGTGTGTTAGCTTCGTGTTTGTTAGCATCGTGTGTTAGCTTCGTGTTTGTTAGCAGCTTTGAGTTTGTTCTGGTAACTTCTCCGTCTCCACATGATCCACATTTGGGTTTAAGTTCATTTGCATGAAGCTATTTTCTCTAACTTTAGGGCAACATTATCAAACACAATAGTTTAAAAGTTAAATAAATAAACCTGAGTGCAGCGACTGCTGCTTGAACCTAATAAACATGAAGCAAGTGTTGCAGCTGATCTACTCTGGACTGAGGAGCAGGAACTACGACGATAACTTACGGTTTTCTCCAGCTGGTGATGTAAAGATGAAAGGAAAACATTTTCATGAAACAAACTATTTAATTAAAGCATGACCAGACTTTTGCTGCTTTGTTTGCACGAAGACTTGAACCCAGACCAGCAGATTAGAGGAGTTCAAGTTAACTAAGGAGTTTCAAATCTAACCATCTTTAAACAGGTTAGAATTCTGGCAAAAGTGCAGAATGAGTCCATGGTGGTGAAAGAAGGTGCTTGAGAGTCGGACCACGATGGACTGATGCAGGTTGAGGTGAGGAACCTTCAGAGATGTCAATTCTTTTGTAAACTCTAACTATGGACGAGCTAACACGTGTGTGTGAGTGTGAGTGTGAGTGTGAGTGTGTGTGTGTGTGTGAGTGTGTGTGAGTGTGTGTGTGAGTGTGTGTGTGTGTGTGTGTGTGTGTTAAACCACAGCCATGCAAGGAGTCCAGCAGAGTTCTGAGTCTCACCTGCCGTTGCTGATCTGAGGCGGCGAGTGCCTGGAGTGATCTGAAGGTTCAGATCTTCTGTCGGGGGACCTGGAGCGACTGCTACGACGTCTTTCGTGTGATCGGTTGGAATGGTCTGATGCCAGAGACTGAATATCTGAAATGTCTGACAAAGAGTTGATGTTTCAAGTCGAGACCAAAACTGCTGAGAACTTGAAAACGTGTCTCACCATCTCTGTCCGAGGCGTTGGCTGAAGGAATGCTGTCGTCGAGGTCAGGGATGTTCAGGAGCGTCGCCCGGTCGTCTCTCTGAACAACCATCTTCAGCTTTCCTTTTGAGCGCTCGATCAGCTTCTTAGCGTCTATCAAGGAGAGGTTTTCTGTCACTGTGCCATTTATCTGAGACACAGAGAAGGAAAATTACCTTTCAAGTCAGTTTCATTTGTAAAGAAAGACAAGCACAGAGAGCGAAGACATTCCACAACGATGTCATTTTACGAGGATCAAACTGCAAAGATGAGAAGACATGGCTGACCTTGAAACCAAGTTAAATGATCACTATTAAGACAACGTTGCCGACACTAACAATCAAATGATCCGATAGTTCAGTTGACGATGTTTTTGCAGCAACATTATCAAGTCGATAACAAATCCTTGTGAACTTCCTCAGTCCAGCTGGATCAACAGAACCAGAACAAAATGTACATTTTTACCATCTTTAATATTTCCTCACGATTCTCTGAAATACTTTCACAAAGTCGTATTAAACTGGTTTCACTTCTTGCACATTTATAAAAGGAGGTTTGTCTTTTCTACGTGGCACAAGATCGGATGTGAGTTTTTAATCCGATCAGGGACCATGACCATGAAGAGAAGATAAGGAAGTTCATGTTAAATCAAGGGTTTAACCATTTATAACCAAATCTTTGGTTATTAAACGACCTTGGCCTAAATATTTCCATTTGTTGACAAAATGACACCAGAGCAAGAGGGTGAACGTTGATATTGGATGTCCTGGCGTCTCCTCACCTTCAGGACCACGTCCCCCTCCTGGATGTTGCCGTCCCGGGCTGCCAGGCTCTCTGGGGAGATGTCCTTGACAAAGATGTGGCTGGCGAGGCGAAGGCCATATTCTGCTTACAGAGTGAACGACAGCAACAAAGACAATGTTAGCACAGAGTCACATGACGCGCTCGACAAACTTGCAGGCTGCAGCTTCCACTCTCAGATTAACAGCTCAGATTAAAAGCAGCTTAATTGCTTTTTTACTGAGATTTCCAGACTTGGATTTTGCAGTAGATGTCAATTCTGGGTTTGGATCTTCACCAGGGTTTTTCCAAGTGTTCATTTAGATGTTACTAGAGAAGGTTATGAGACGATGCTAGAAGGTTTCATCACAACCTCCGAGCGCTCTGAGCCTCACCTTCATTCTTGCGGGACTTCACGAGCGTGACCTTGGCAGGACGTGGAGGTAAGTTGTGCGAGCGGTGGTCCGACCTCGGGGAGAGACTTCTTTCCCGCGAGCCGCTTCGTTCGCGCTCTCGGTCTCGTCGTCCGCTGCTTCTGCCGCTGCGGCGCCCGATGGCTCCGCCCACAGCGCTGTAGGCGCCGCTGCGCCCGCTGCGCGTCTCGTAGATCTCCTCGTCGTAACTGTCCTCCTCCTCGTCGTGCTCCGACATGGTCTCTCGCTCGCCGAGGCGACCCATCGGGACGTGAACCTTCCTCTTCCGTCTGATTGTCTGCAAGAAGACGCAGTATTGAGTCTGACCGGCGATCGGTGGCGGCGCAGGAATCGATGAGTTCTCGGTCGATGGTGAAATCTGGGCCTGAAGTGGACTTTTACCGTCATGCTCTGATTCATATACAAGCAACGTCTCCTTCTCTGACCTTCTGCGGTTCTTCGGTGGATTTTCCTCAAAACAAACTCATTCTTAGATTCCACTTACGATTTTGGCAACTTTGCCGCTCTTGCGCAGCTGCTGCACTGCGTAGGCGTGTTCCACGTTATCCATGGAGACGGCGTTGACCATGACGACCCGGTCATTTTCCCTGGAGACGAGACAAGGAGGGTTGGAGATGTTCTGGTGCCATCCCGTCATTCAATGTGAGCCACGTGCAAACAGAACCTGCTGTACGAGAGGAACTTACTGCAGCAGGCCTTCGGCCGGACCGCCCTTCAGCACGTCTGAGATGACGATGGAGGTCTCGCCGCTCTGAAAGTGAGGGTTGTCTCGACCTCCTGAGATGGCGATCCCGAAGCCAAACCCTGGTGCCTGGTGATAGAAATGGATTTGATGAGCTTTAATAGTATCGTTAAACATTCCCAGGAAGTTACAGAACCATCAATATCAAAAGCATTCATCATAAACTTACCACTAAGCTTCATCATCATTGATAATAACATGATAATAACATAACAACATGATAATAATAGAATAATAATATAATAGAATGATAATAACAGGATAATAATAGAATGATAACAGGATAACAATAGAATGATAATAACATGATAATAATAGAATATAATGATAATAACATGATAATAATATAATAGAATGATAATAACATGATAATAATAGAATATAATGATAATAACATGATTATAATATAATAGAATGATAATAACATGATAATATAATAGAATGATAATAACATAATAATAACATAATAGAATGATAATAATAGAATGATAATTACATGATAATAATATGATAGAATGATAATAACATGATAATAATATGATAGAATGATAATAACATGATAATAACATAATAGAATGATAATAACATGATAATAATATAATAGAATGATAATAAAAAGATAATAACATGATAATAACATAATAGATTGATAATAACATGATAATAACATCATAGAATGATAATAACATGATAATAACATAATAGAATGATAATAACACGATAATAACATAATAGAATGATAATAACATAATATAATAGAATGATAATAACATGATAATAACATGATACTTCTACACACATGACATGGTTTCAATTGAAGCCTTGCCAGTCTAGGAGGATTGATCTTGATGAGGTTAATGCATTTTAATATTTTTTTATTACACAATTATTTTATTTCAGTAGTTTTCTTTTTTCCCACCTTTTAAATATGTCTGTGGACGCACCACTTACAGTGTAGATCTGACACTGGTCTTAGATTATGAGCAGTTAGCCAGCGAAGCTAATCGAGGAACAATACAGTGTCATTGAAAACGTATTTAGAGATGAGAATGTTATTCTATTTGAGACTGTCTTGTGTGTGCTTTGTGGATAATAATGTTACTGCTCTCGTCAAAAGACAATAAAGTGACTTCAAAACCCAAATGAAAAAGAATACTCTACGCCAACTACATTGAATCTAGCCATCTTCAAAGTTGAATTGTTCCCTCCACGAGAGGAGACTCTTAATGCTTTGCTCACGACAAAAGCCACAACAAGACCCAGTTCCTGGAACCAGAGTGTTCCCTAAGAGACTTCCTGTGGTTTGACTCAGTAATAGATAGATATAGAACTTTATTGATCCCTCTTCGTCGACTTGTTGACCAGTCGTTTGTCCTTTTTTTTTTTTTCAGAGCTCGGGCTCTGAGGTCTGTGGATCAGAATCTACTTATGGTTCCACGCACACGGCTCAGGACCAGAGGAGAGAAATCTTTTCAGGCTGTTGCTCCTAAGCTTTGGAACGATCTTCTCTCTCTTTGTGCTTGATGGATCTACTGACTCCTTTAAGAAACATCTGTGTTTGATGATCTACTGACTCCTTCAAGAAACATCTGTGTTTGATGATCTACTGACTCCTTCAAGAAACATCTGTGTTTGATGATCTACTGACTCCTTCAAGAAACATCTGTGTTTGATGATCTACTGACTCCTTCAAGAAACATCTGTGTTTGATGATCTACTGACTCCTTCAAGAAACATCTGTGTTTGATGATCTACTGACTCCTTCAAGAAACATCTGTGTTTGATGATCTACTGACTCCTTTAAGAAACATCTGTGTTTGATGATCTACTGACTCCTTTAAGAAACATCTGTGTTTGATGATCTACTGACTCCTTCAAGAAACATCTGTGTTTGATGATCTACTGACTCCTTCAAGAAACATCTGTGTTTGATGATCTACTGACTCCTTTAAGAAACATCTTAAGATGTTTCTATTTGTTCAGGCTTTTCCTTGATTTTCTGGAACTCCTGTGTTGTTCTCAGTATTATCTTGATCTTTAAAGTATGTACTTTTTTGAGTATTGTTTTGATTGTTTAAGCGCTTTGTGACCCTGGTCTGGAAAAGCGCTATATAAATAAATATTACTTACTTACTTATTGTATTATTGGAACTAACATGGTTTATGATTATTTCAAATGATATAGTTATACATGTTATTTAATAATAATCACAATTTATAAAGCAACTTTCATATCTTTTTAGATTAAACTCAATGAAGCAAACCTTCCTTGGCTTGATTCACTCATCAACACCCATTTTGTCTCGTCCTTTCTCAGATGTAACGACTGCAAACTGGTGTCTGTAACTGGTGTGTAATGTTGGAAAAACACTTGTGTTCCGTTTAGTAGCAGTAAGTTCATGCAGCAATGATTGAAGATTATAAGAGTTTAGATCATGTCCCTGCTCACGTTGTTGCTGCTGCTTCATAGAAAAGGTGGAGAAGAATCACCAAAATCAATCACACAAGTCTTACCCTATGTAGTGTAACTGTGTGCTGTTCCCAAATGACAGTCTCCTCCATTGCTGCGCTCTGGAAGAAATGGACAACAAAAACAAGCTCAATATCCATTTGAAACACTTACAAATGTCATTAGAGTTAACCAGTACTATATCTAAAGCTTGTGGCCATCACAATATGACATGAGAACTCCTTTCTACTCACACGTATCATGGCTACACATGTAGTAGAAAAAGGATAAAGCTTGAGTCAACTTTGTGTGATGAGAGTAGAGTCTTTAGACCAAAGACACTTGCGTAACAATAGAAATACTAGTTCAGAGCTTGACTCGACTCTGTTAATCAATTCTAGAAATTAAAAAAAACAAATAGATGTTATGACATCATCGTGTATCGTCATAAACAGTATTTCCACACAGACACGTCCCACTGCATGAATCTTTCAAAGACTGAATCCATATCTGGGACAGCAACAGAACTTTTAGGCAGAAGTTTGTGTAACCTCTTATAAAAGCAGCCATTCTGAGCCGATAACAAGCCTTGAACAAACATGTCCATCTCTGCTACAAAGTCTTGGTTCGGGTCTGTGAGGTTGAAGGGTTTTCTGTGTTGACGCCGATTCATTCCAAGATGCCTGAGACGACTTAGATTGAATGTGTGGTCAATCCAGAGCCAAAGAAAGAAATCAACTTCCAATCGTGCATTTTGTCGGCCGTTCATCCGACATAATCCTAAAATCATATTCGTAAGTGAGGTTCAGAATCAGAAAAATAATGCTTTTTATTGCCATTGTTAGTGCAAAACCACCAAATAGAAATATTGTGTGCAACATTAAACATGAAATAAAAGTAAAAATAAAATGACGCAGACAGTAGTAGTGGGTCCTTTACATAACAACTATGATAATGAAATCAAAGCACGATCTCCGTCATGCAGCAGCGAGGACGAGATGAAGGTCGACTCGCACACCTTTGCTTCTTTTCTCAATCTCACGACACGAGGCCTTCAATGGCTGCTCGTCCAACACCACAGTTTCACTGGCACAGCACCTACTGGTCGTGCAAACTGACCCCAGGTCGTGGACTTTCTTCACTCAGACCATCATCCATTTCCCTCCAGATTCCCTCATGTCGTCTATCAACACCTCGATTCCAACGGTTCCGAACAGAAAACACATTATCTTACATTACATTGACTTGTTCAGCCGTTCATCACGATTCTTGTCTTTGGCGCTTCTGGAAGCGACCATACAATGTTCTTGCGACGGTTACTAAAGCTCTTGGGTATTTCATATAAAAATAATAAAGCAACGGGTTCGACATTGGGTATAAATGGTACTGATACTTAAGGTTTTCAAGTTCATGGCTAGGCCACCCTGACCAAAACCACTGGGTCACGCTGACCTGAAATCATGAGAAGTTTCTGCAAGATGGAGAAGTTACACAATTGTCCAGGGAGAAAAGTGAGCCAAGACTTCTTTCTTTGGGGTATGTTTGGGACATTCAGAGCGAAAACAGCTGGATTGGTGGCGTAGACGGAGAGATTGGTCGATTCCAAGAAATCCTGTAAGTCCTGGTAAAGTAGGATCGTCCATTGTGACGATGTTGTTGTGAGTCTGAAGCGTGTTTGATGATGCTGTGGTTTTCTCAGTAGATGACGGATGTGTACTTTGTCAGATTAAAATTATATTATACGTATACTCCATACTTAAATTAATGCTAAAAGGTCATCAAAATATAAAGTTTAAATTACTCGCTTGATCTAAGAGCGGGAACGTTTGACTAAACATTTACAATCAAAATTCCACTCAGACTGATTCACACGGTTTCAAGACAAGCTTGGATCAGAATTAAAGTCACGACATCTGTTTATCAGCAAATCACACCTTAAGTTGTAGATCAAAGAACGAAGCAAGGAGTGAAAGACGGAAGAGAAAGTGACCCCCGCCCGAAAACATTTGAATAATTAGATTACAGGAAGACAAACTAGGATGTCTCTCAATGGGGGTCGGTGGCACAGGGAACTTGAAAGAACAATTTGGCCGGAAAGAGACGACCCCCTGGGCGGGAAATTTGCCTTAAATATAGCGATGTTTCTAGAGATCGGGATCAGGCTATTGATCTGTACAGTTGCTGGGAGATCGTGCGTCCGGTCGATTGTAATTGAAAGCTTGTATTTTCTTTGACATGGAGAATAAAGCCGTTACTCACTCTGGATTGTTCATCTTTCTCCAGAAGTATAAGACCCGGGAGAGACACGACTCCGTGTTTTGATCCTTTTGACTTTGAGATAAAACACCTGCTCAACCCGTCAACTTTGTGGTCAATCTTCCCTCCGGGCCCAACTCCTGCCACAACATTTTCAGATGTTCAACTGTATGTGCTGGACTCTTGGATCCAAAACCTGAACCATCTCGGCCCTTTGAGGACGGGTTTGAGACCCCTGTTCTAAAGACGAGACGATGTTACCTGAACAAACACTGAACCCAAGAACTTTCTCAATGATGGAAGCATATTTGTTGGAGTAGTTCTAGGGTAGAGGTACTTTTGTAATTATTTTGGTCGTCGTCAAGTACATCAAGTGTCGCACAACAGCCAGATAAATCAGACAATTGTTTTTTTAGAACGTAATGATTGGTAAAAGTTTAACCAAACAAAAGACACTGAGCAGTGAACAGAGGATTGAATGTCAAGAAAAGTGAGAAAGGAAGTCATTATTGTACATTCAGTGAGAGAAGGTAGCAAAGCACACACACGCGCGCACGCGCACACGCACACGCACACGCACGCACACGCACGCACGCGCGCACACACACACACACACACGCACGCACGCACGCACACGCGCACACACACACACGCGCACGCGCACGCACGCACACGCGCGCACACGCACACGCGCACACACACGCGAACACACACGCACACACACACGCACACACACACGCACGCACACACCAGTCTTCAAATTCAAAGGACGGCGTTTTTTCTTGCTGCCAAGACTGTTGCTCTGGTAACTGAGGAACACTGTGGGTTTGTTCAAGTGCTCTGACATTTCAAGGCCGTGTCTGAATGTTTCTCCAAAACCGGACGAGGTTCAAACCATTCACAGCTCAATTCATTGAGTGAACAAAAAGCTATTTTGCATTTTAGTCCAAATGCTTGAAACTGTTGCTTTAAACTCATTGTTTGTGTCTGTGAGCAAAGGAACTGGTCTTTGTTGTGACTAATGGGTTCAATCTGTGGATTGTGTTTATCGAAATCATGAAACAATTTTAGATACAAGTCTTATATATTAGTAGAGAAACATGAAACTTTATTTCTGTATATTTAAAAAAAACAGCAACCAAGGACTGTTCAGTCTTTATCAAGCGGGATATTTAAATTTTTCTGTGATATTAGAGGCAACATGATTAAACTTCAATTGTGTCAAGAATATAAAGATATATAACATATACATGTGCTATGTGTCAGATTATAAAACTGTCTTTTATGCTTTAAACAATGATTTTAAATCAGATCTCGTTTCCAGAGTTTCCAGTTCTGTGTCCAAATGATTGTGAAATAATGAGATGTTGGGTTGTTATTTCAACTACATACAAATAAAAATAACGTCTCCGCCCCACACATGTCTGTCCAACAGTAGTGATGAAGAATAAGCCAAGAATAATATAAGTGATTAGAAAACGTTGACAATGAGATCAAGAAGAGATATTATGGATGTCCACAATAATACAAGAACTAGAGATAACAACAAGAGAATTTGAAAGTCTCACTGTTAAAGACACTCTGGTCAAAGATGATGTGTTCAGGGACCAAGATTGAAGTGAGTTGAACTCGAGCTTCTTCTTCTGACAGGAATCATCACAGCACATGTTGCAACCATGTTGAAGATGAACGAGTGACAGTGTTTTGTTTACTTTGCACTAAAGTGTATGTGATTCATTGCTGACTGGTAAATATTAAACACTTTTAAGTAAGTAATGGTTATTCCTAAAGATATTTCTAGACCAGGATCACAAACTGCTTTAACAATCAAAAACATAGTGACACAGTGAGAACTATATGCTATAAAAGGCCAAGATACATGAGACACAAACACCCAGACAATCAGGGAAAAGTGTTTTTAAAGTATAGTGATATGAAGTTTTATATTAAGTTTGTTTACAACAATGATTAAAGTTACTACATAAACTGTCTACCTGTATTTAAATGTACACATAATTAGCTTTTATATTAAGTAAGTAAGTAATTTGTATTTATAGCGCTTTTCCAGACCAGGGTCACAATGAACTTAAACAATCAAAACAATATTCAATATAGTATATCATTTAAAGGTCAAGATAAAACTGAGAACATAACAGGAGTTCCAGAAAATCAAGGAAAGGCCTGAACAAATAATAATGTCTTTGCGTAATCACTTTATCTTAATCACAAAGAAATACTTTTTATTATACCATGAATTATTTCTTGGTAGAGAAGAAATCTATGAAAAGAGCACATATATAATGGTAAGAGGTAAATAATCGCAATTAGAGTATTTTCCATAATCTATAATGAAAATACAAATTTCAGTGTGAGCTGAATAGTTTATTCAATGTTTACCCATATGTTGATTCTTACTATTATGACCATTAAAATAAAGTCTAGGCTCTAAAAAGAGACTATTATGGTTCATGAGCATGTGTAGTCAAAAGAACATGATTCTTGAAGGCTTTCATTCAAACGGCTTTTTGATGATGATGGTAAAAGAAAACGCAAGAAAACAGAAACTTTATCGCATGACTAGAGATGTGAACTCATCAGTTCAAAGTCAGTCGCCTCAGCATTCAGCGCTGATGAGTTTTGTGCTGGATGTGTTCTGGATCCTTCATGAGCAAACAAGCGGCGCCAACATAAGCCTCATGCCACCAGCCGGAGCCAAGGCTGGCAGCAGCGCCGCTGAGGAGACACACATGGCACCAGGTCATGCTTGGAGGATTACAACCAGGCAACCTGAGAGCCAACACCAAAACACAGATGGACTGAAGCACCGGAGGATCTGGGACTCGTACAACAAAGGTTTCATGAGACACGAGTCCAGAGTTGAGGACGAGAGAAAAACACCGTTAGTGACTTAAAGCAACGACACAACAGAGAGAAAAGGCTGCAGACTTTCTAAGATCTTTTTATGATCAGTTCTGGCAACAATATGAATACAAATAATAATCTTAGACTAAAAAACATCAGTAGTTTATGTAAGTTTATTTAGAGTGAGACGTAAATGTCTGTATTTCCACAGAGTCAGAACGTGTTCTTTTTATCTTTCATTCATTCAGCCTTTGTTTATTATTAGTTATGATTAATTATTAGGGATCAATAAAGTTTTACCTTACCTTACCTTATTAGTGTTCACATAGAAAAACTGATTTTAAATATTGTCTAATTCTGGGCTGTTCATCTTTTTTTTTCTTTCAGACAAATCTTAATATTTGGGAAATATATGATTTCCCAAATATTTTCAACTGTTACACAGGATTAAGGGAAGTCTTGGAGCCGTCTGGCATATTTTGTCTGGTCTTATGATAATAATAATAATATAATAATTATGAAGGCAGGAATCTTGTTGGCTGTGAACGTGAGCAACTGATCTTCAAACTGTCAGTAAACACAAACACTGCAACCCCTGATTCTGAAACCATCCAATAGCTGCTTAATAAACAGTAAAACTACATGAATCCAAAGTGCAAATATTTACATCTGATCAGGAATCACACGCCAGCATCAGTGGACATGAAAAAGTGCAAAGACAGCTTTAAACAGCTTAACAGTCTCTATTGTTGAGGATGGTTTCGGGATGAGGCACAAACTTAATCAATTCTGGCCGCTCAGGGAGACCAAAATAGTTCTCATTAATTCAGCCGTTGATGCTGCAACAGCGCGAGGTAAACTGGTGAATACTGAGAGTTTAACTCTGGTTCTGTTTCAACTCAAGGACGTCTGAAACCATATGGAAACATTGTTTTGAACAAATCAAAAACCTGAACAACCACCCAAGTGGACTTTGGTTCTGATCCCAAATGTAGTTTTTATTTTTTGCTTTAACTTAAATCTAAAGCGTATGTTATGAGGTTTCCACAATTATTATGCATTAATGGTGTGTTTTATTTAATTGATTCAAAATGTAGAATAATAAGAATAATAATAATGTATAAGTAAATAAACCCAGACTGACTGAAGAGCAAAAGCTAAACACAAGGATTCATACAGTGTTTTAAATATGAAGGATTCCAGATTTCATTATCAGATCATTTAAAGGTAAGACTGGTAAAAAGTCGTATTTGCTTTGCATGTTTTTTTTTAATTTAGCATGAACCAGTCTTTGATCAGTCGTCTGAAGAACACAAGCTGTGAAGATACAAACAAGTAGAACCAACGGATCGATGACTTCAGGAACTGAATCCAAGAGCATGAAGTGCTGACAGATGCTGAAAACATTCATGTGGGTCGAGGAGGTTCCAAAGACAAATAGAGATCCCAGTGAAATGGTGATATAAAGCTACACATGAATCTTTCACTGCGACCATCACTGGCTATAGAAACAAAGCATGTCTCATTGGAACTGATCGACTCTTGGATCCTTAATTCACTTTGATGCAACATATGTTAGTGAGCGTTGAAGTGAAAACACTTACATGAGTTCATCCTGAAACAGTCCTGCAGATGCACAGCAGCGAGGGGGGGTCACTGAGCCCCACCTTCCTCCTCCGTCCTTCGCTCACAAACCACTGCAATTAGCAGCAGGTGAGTCGTTCAAACCGACTCCTTCCTCCTCATGAGTCCTCGGCAACATGTCCAACATGTCGCCTCCTCCCTCTCATGCTCTCGGGATCCAAGTAAATCCCTGTGGTTTGGCAACAGTGTGTGTGGGATCTGCAGTCCCACTACAGCACGGGACTCTCGACTCCAACATCCACCCGCAGTGTAAAGTGCTGTATCGGACTTAACCCTGCAGCTGCCGGCAGCTCCACAGCAGAACCCATCGCTTCTCCTCGCACAGAACCTCTCGTTCTTCTACCATCCAACACAAGCTCGTCCTGGAACGTCTTCTCACGACCAGTGATGGAAAGAGCACCAGGAAACATCTCAATGGTGAACAAACGTGTGAAGGAGAAGCGACTGCAGCTGTTTCAGCTCTATGACGACTGGATCTATAATTAGAAACCAGCGGATCAGAGGGCGTGATGAGAGAAAACCTCACATTTATGTTGCTATAACTGGACACGTTGTTATTGGTTTCTGAGCCACGATCCTCGTCAGTTTCTGTCAGTCACGTCAACCTGGATCATCCTTTCAGTGAAGGTTCTGTCGTTTGTGTCCCTTTCTCTCTTCTACACAAATGACTGATCCAGTGACAAGAGTCCACCTCAAGGCGGGTCAGATCAGAGTCACGAGGCCTGAGACACATTATAATTACATTTGTTACGCCAACATTAGCCAAAAACTATTAAAGATTTTAAAAATTCCAGGCACAGACTCTATTGTTGCCATGAACTGTTTACTCGTCTCCTTACGTTATTGATTTGACACATGATTCCAATCATTGACACCTTCAGGAAGTTCTCCAAACAAATACATTTGGAGAACGACCAGTGCAGGTAAGCCAGGGCTCAAGCTCACCTGTACTGGGGTGATACACAACACAACGTCAAACATGTGCCGTCATCTTACATGTGAATGAGAAATCAAAGCAGTTTAGATTTAGATCCGAGTCACATTTATCATTTTGTATTGTCCGTGATCACTGAAAGAAGCCAGTAGATGAGACACAAGACGATTTCTATTAAATAAACACTCGTTGATTCAGGTTAAAAAAAAGGTTTATAAAAATTAAATAATTAAATAAAACAGAATTAATGTTATTCTTTTGGATCTGTTTATCGATGAATTAACCCTGAATAATAGTTATTTTCCTCATATTAAAACATTATAAAGTGTTATGTGCAAAAGGGTGGCCTTTTAACCCTTAACATTTGTTGTCACCTTGACCCTCATAAAACACAAGAGTTAACTCGACATTCTCCAGAGCAAGCATGACTAAGAATCTCTTCATCAAAAAGTCAAAATGTTATTAGAAAGTGAGCTTTCCTGATTTTACTTCAAACAAACCTGCCATGATAGTGTTTCTAAACATTTGTCACGGCGTCAACATTATGAACACATGATTTATTCTCCAGTCACATTGAACAGTTGACAACATTCACATGTTATTATAATCTAATAGCATTTTTTCATTTGTTATTAGCATGTTTAGTTCAATGATGCAGTTTATTACCGATAGAAATGACATTTTTCAAATACTTATGTTGACATCTGTGCTTACACCTTACACTGCAGATCTAATGATCACGTCACACACACTCGCAGCTTAAGTTAAATTGACATCCCTCACAGCAGTGTGTGACAGAAGCCACGGATTCCACACATAGTTCAACTTCTCTTCAGGCGGTTAAAGACGGCTCAACACAACACATGCATCAACACAAAACTACAGTCCCCTTTTTCCACTCTCATTTCTCTACTTTATTTAACAGTCAAAAGCTTGTATAAAGTTTTTAAACGTTGTGCCATAAATACTTTGATGGAAGTGGATTTAGGCGAAGCATACAATAAAATATAGGATATCTTTAAAAAAGACAAAGTGATTATATAGCGTCATTAGATTCGTTTTTTAAAGGAGTGCATTTCTTGCGATTTGGTTTTAAACAATTCGTGGGTGACGTTTTTAGTTTAACTGGCATTTTTATTTAATTTTTGACTCGGTTTAAGAGAGTAAACAAATGGTTGAGTTTATTTCAAATGCATCAACTTTAAAGCTCAAGTTATACTTTTGTATAAATAAAGAGTAATGTAGAAAAATAGTCTCTTCGTTCATTTGTATTTTGAACATAAACATAGAGACTTTTATACAATTTTTTTTACAAAAGTAAAACCTGAACTTCAAAGTTAATGCGTTTTGAAATAAAGTCAACTAGTGCACTAACAATACAAACCCCTTTTAACAACTTGACACAAGTCAGTGTAGGATAAATCCTCAATGTCGTTGTTACAGCACACACATGACTTTTAACATGTTTTATATTTGTAAACGCATCGGTGACTATTCTTCACCTTGAAATACTTCTAATAACTACAGTGTGGAAATGAAGCTTATCCTCAGCAGCTTTCATCCGTGCTGTCAAAACTAGTTTGCTGGTGACAGAAAAAAAACTTGGTTCAATGCAAGGACACACAACATTGTTACCAAAGGGATGTGGATTGTATCTGTATCGTCTACTTTAAAATATCATTCTTACAGGCTGACGGATCATTCATGAAAAATACATCTCACGCAGAATCAACGAGAGCACCGGACTAGTTTCTCTGCAACACAATGCTCCCAAATACCGTTTGTGTTTTACTCATTTTCACTAGGATGATATTTTGAGTAGATATGACAGAAACAAAAACTGCACTTATGCGTTGAGAGCTTAAATGACTTCAGAGATACAGTCTTTATTCAAAAGAAAACACTGTACATTCATCTAATCGACCAAACCATCTTCTCAGACAGAAAATTATTTTTTGTTTTTGTGTGGCTTAGTAACAAATGCTTCATGGACCGGTAGAGGGCGCTGGTCCAGTGGTGGGGACCACTGCTTAATCCATCGACTTCCTTCAACTTATCTCAGAGGAACGAGCATGAAGTTCAGTCACAAGCTTAATGACCAGGATGGTGTGTGTTTAACCTGACATTGATCAGATTCAAATAAAGGATCATTCTTTAGCTGGTCAACAGCACTGACAAGTAAACACTTGACTAACAGGAAGCCACAGAAGACATCAAGTAATTGGAGCAGGAAGAACATATCAGATGAAGCGGGTCTCGCTTGGTGCCACTAGATACACAAATCATCACCCCTCTTTAAATAACATGTCTGTGTTGCCCTTTAACAAGCGTGAGTCATGAAACCTGTCACGAGGTGATGAGGAGGAAGGAGTGTTTGAACCCTCGCTCCTCTTCATGTTGCCATTTAGATATTGATAATTGACTGATGACACGGGTGAAGAGGTAATACTGCCGTGTGTACTACTTCCACTGTAATATCCTCAGGCTCATTTTAGAAAACAATTACAAGAACAGATTCTTCTCTACATAGAGATGATGTTGGATCGACTTCAGCAGCACATGAGCATCATGTTCATCCGTCACAACATGCACCTCTTTACTAGCGTCTCTGGTTTGTTGGTTAAAGACTCATATTCCTAGTTAGTTAAACTGGTTCAGAAATGATACATTTATCTATCATATATATCTATTATGTGTTAGAAGATAATATTGAATACACAAACACACATACATGGACCAATACTCAGTGTTTCCAAGGAGGAATGATTAACATCAGCACATGCTTCAATAGAAAAGGGGCAACATAAGAGATAAAAATAACCAAACAGCCACTAAATACTTTTATTGTTTGTTGTATATGCCAAGTGATGAGATTTGAATAATACGAATGAATATGTAAATTATGAGCTAGATTGTCCCATTTATAAAACTATTAAATATGATACATGTTGGTGGTAAATCCTTTCTAGATTTGACTCAAACGCAATTAATAAATGGTTGGTTTTTTTTAAACAAAAACACATTAATTAACGCTACAGCAGGCACATGATAATTCATCCAATGTTAGTCATACATTTAAACATAATTCCCATAATGTCTCAGTGACTGCAGAGTCTATTTTGGGATCCTAAAGCTGGAGCCAGTGATCATAAGCAGGAGCTCCTGCTCACAATCAACATGCATGAAGTTATCGTAGCACACATGGAGGAACCTTCCATAAGCTGAGCGAGCAACTTATAACACGCCTCCTCTCTGATGGAGACGAGAACAAGAGCGCTGGATGAAACACATCAGCGATAAGGAAGGTTCAGCGTTATGTGGAGAAGTACACGAATGTGATGAACAAATGCGGCAGGAAGTTTCCAATCCAGGACGGATGGATGACTTGATTTATTGAATCAAGATCAGTAGAGGCAGCCGTCATCAGACATCTTAAACGTACCTTCTGCCTTTGAGGGAGCAGAATAACATGTTAGATCCTTCAAAGGTGTTTGCTTGGAAGTCACAGTGAAGCCATGAATCCAAATAATGACCTTCAATGCCCTCAGCAAGATGCTCACAAATCAGAGAAACAGCATGAAGTTGACAAATGATACTGAAGATGACATGAAACCACACACAGAAGGAAGTTATTCAATGTGAAGAATAAGTCAAACCCACCAGTTTGAGCTTTGAAATGGAAAAAATTATTAATTATTTTTCTGACTAAAACTCATATTCATCCAGTTACTTAAGACAGCCGTGTGCACTGGTTCATATTGACGGGCAGCAATAAGGAGTTTCTAATGCCATAATTAAAACATTGATTATTGTATAGATACATATGGTAAGCAACAACTGATGATTCAAAGTGTCTTAGAATGTCATCCATTTGTATTCATGTACGGTACAAAACCTTGAATTTGTCAGAGCAAGCAAAATACTTGACATGTTTGTCCTTTCAGAACCACATCAAGTCAGGTCACTGCTGCTCCCCTGACAGCTCAGGGCAGTTTGATTTACAGGCTACATGTGTGCCCTTGAGCACCAGGATGTTCTTCTTTAGGATGTGGTTGCATCCTTCAAATCTGAGATTCCAGAGCTACCAGTGCTTTATTGAACTACAATACAGTGTAAAAAGCAAAAGGGTTTCATTTATCAGAGCAACACATTTGTGTGTCATAATGAGAATGTATGTCGTAGTTTCACCTCAAACCTTGAGTGTCTTCAGAGTGAAGAACAATGGAAGCAAGCTTTTCTGAATAATGCAATAATGTCAAAAGACTATAAACCTACACTCATATTTTACACTACAAAAAAAATCCTGTATCGTTTTTAAAATACTGGCAAAATATGTTTTCCGATTCTAATTGGCCAGAGGCTGTTAGGGATGTATTTAATAATATGTGTGACTATAGTCGTGGCTAAAATAAATCTCCTTTCATTCTACATCTGGGTCAGTATGATAAGCAGCACCTGCCTTTAAACCTGTTCAAAAGTGAAAAACGAAGGTAAATAGATGCGGAAATTAGATAACATTGGTCACAATTCAAGTCTTCCATAAGAGAACTAAGAACAGAGATAAGTGTGTTATTACTCCGTCATGATCAAAGCTGCTGTCAATCAACATCCAACAGGTGAAGGTGATGCTCTTCACTCCTGTGGTCCTGACATCTTCACACCAGAGGCTGAGCTGACATTACATCCCAGGAGCTAATGATGCTTTAGTGACAACTGGAAACAAGATGTAGAGACTAAACCCGAGCCAACAACTCAATACTAGCTCAATGCTATCTAACGTCCACCAAAACAAGGCAGACCTCGCCTGACATTATCCTCCCTCTACAGTGACGTTGTCGATTGAAATGTCTCTAAATCACATCATTGTTTTGAGTAACAAGTTCGCTGTTGGTCGATTCATTCTGTTGCGTTTTCATTCTCTCTTTAATCGTCCCCTTGCTGGCCGACATTTTGTTCCACAGCTAGGCTAACTGTTAGCGGCTACACAGCTAGGCTAACGGTTAGCGGCTAACGGTTAGCGGCTACATAGAGAGGCTAACTGTTAGCGGCTACATAGAGAGGCTAACTGTTAGCAGTTAGCTGCACCAGAAGGCTACGCGCACTCTGTGGCACCAACCCAGTGATGACAGCTCGACTCCAGCCATTTTAACCCACACGAACACAGTAAGATGCTGTGGTCCTCACAAGATAACCGCTACTGTCGTTGAAGATGACGTTAAAGTGCTAACACGTTAGCATTACTGCAGCGAGGTGAACCGTTATGATGGCGCGTCTGGACCGCGGAGCGACACTCGAACACGCTGGTCCTCAACAACACAGCGTGGAAACAAAGACAATTTTCACCTTCAGAGAGCGTCTGTGCTGCAGATCCTACCAACACGGTCGAGGAACGTCTCGGTGCTTCAGAGCAGCAGCCGCCGCACTGCAATGATGGAGCGCCTCAGATACTCCTGCTCCTCATGACAGTTGTTCTGGAACAAACCATTCCTGCTCCTCATAACAGTTGTTCTGGAACAAACCATTCCTGCTCCTCATGACAGTTGTTCTGGAACAAACCATTCCTGCTCCTCATGACAGTTGTTCAGGAACAAACCATTCCTGCTCCTCATGACAGTTGTTCAGGAACAAACCATTCCTGCTCCTCATAACAGTTGTTCTGGAACAAACCATTCCTGCTCCTCATGACAGTTGTTCTGGAACAAACCATTCTTGCTCCTCATGACAGTTGTTCTGGAACAAACCATTCCTGCTCCTCATGACAGTTGTTCTGGAACAAACCATTCCTGCTCCTCATGACAGTTCTGGAACAAACCATTCCTGCTCCTCATGACAGTTCTGGAACAAACCATTCCTGCTCCTCATGACAGTTGTTCAGGAACAAACCATTCCTGCTCCTCATGACAGTTGTTCAGGAACAAACCATTCCTGCTCCTCATAACAGTTGTTCTGGAACAAACCATTCCTGCTCCTCATGACAGTTGTTCTGGAACAAACCATTCCTGCTCCTCATGACAGTTGTTCAGGAACAAACCATTCCTGCTCCTCATGACAGTTGTTCTGGAACAAACCATTCCTGCTCCTCATGGCAGTTGTTCTGGAACAAACCATTCCTGCTCCTCATGACAGTTGTTCTGGAACAAACCATTCCTGCTCCTCATGACAGTTGTTCTGGAACAAACCATTCCTGCTCCTCATCACAGTTGTTCTGGAACAAACCATTCCTGCTCCTCATCACAGTTGTTCTGGAACAAACCATTCCTGCTCCTCATCACAGTTGTTCTGGAACAAACCATTCCTGCTCCTCATGACAGTTGTTCTGGAACAAACCATTCCTGCTCCTCATAACAGTTGTTCTGGAACAAACCATTCCTGCTCCTCATGACAGTTCTGGAACAAACCATTCCTGCTCCTCATGACAGTTGTTCTGGAACAAACCATTCCTGCTCCTCATGACAGTTGTTCTGGAACAAACCATTCCTGCTCCTCATGACAGTTGTTCTGGAACAAACCATTCCTGCTCCTCATCACAGTTGTTCTGGAACAAACCATTCCTGCTCCTCATCACAGTTGTTCTGGAACAAACCATTCCTGCTCCCCATAACAGTTGTTCTGGAACAAACCATTCCTGCTCCTCATGACAGTTCTGGAACAAACCATTCCTGCTCCTCATGACAGTTGTTCTGGAACAAACCATTCCTGCTCCTCATGACAGTTGTTCTGGAACAAACCATTCCTGCTCCTCATGACAGTTCTGGAACAAACCATTCCTGCTCCTCATGACAGTTGTTCTGGAACAAACTATTCCTGCTCCTCATGACAGTTGTTCTGGAACAAACCATTCCTGCTCCTCATGACAGTTGTTCTGGAACAAACCATTCCTGCTCCTCATGACAGTTGTTCTGGAACAAACCATTCCTGCTCCTCATCACAGTTGTTCTGGAACAAACCATTCCTGCTCCTCATCACAGTTGTTCTGGAACAAACCATTCCTGCTCCTCATCACAGTTGTTCTGGAACAAACCATTCCTGCTCCTCATCACAGTTGTTCTGGAACAAACCATTCCTGCTCCTCATCACAGTTGCTCTGGAACAAACCATTCCTGCTCCTCATGACAGTTGTTCTGGAACAAACCATTCCTGCTCCTCATCACAGTTGTTCTGGAACAAACCATTCCTGCTCCTCATCACAGTTGTTCTGGAACAAACCATTCCTGCTCCTCATCACAGTTGTTCTGGAACAAACCATTCCTGCTCCTCATCACAGTTCTGGAACAAACCATTCCTGCTCCTCATGACAGTTCTGGAACAAACCACTCCTGCTCCTCATCACAGTTGTTCTGGAACAAACCATTCCTGCTCCTCATGACAGTTCTGGAACAAACCACTCCTGCTCCTCATCACAGTTGTTCTGGAACAAACCATTCCTGCTCCTCATGACAGTTGTTCTGGAACAAACCATTCCTGCTCCTCATCACAGTTGTTCTGGAACAAACCATTCCTGCTCCTCATCACAGTTGTTCTGGAACAAACCATTCCTGCTCCTCATCACAGTTGTTCTGGAACAAACCATTCCTGCTCCTCATCACAGTTGCTCTGGAACAAACCATTCCTGCTCCTCATGACAGTTGTTCTGGAACAAACCATTCCTGCTCCTCATCACAGTTGTTCTGGAACAAACCATTCCTGCTCCTCATGACAGTTGTTCTGGAACAAACCATTCCTCCTCCTCATGACAGTTCTGGAACAAACCACTCCTGCTCCTCATCACAGTTGTTCTGGAACAAACCATTCCTGCTCCTCATGACAGTTGTTCTGGAACAAACCACTCCTGCTCCTCATCACAGTTGTTCTGGAACAAACCATTCCTGCTCCTCATCACAGTTGTTCTGGAACAAACCATTCCTGCTCCTCATCACAGTTGTTCTGGAACAAACCATTCCTGCTCCTCATCACAGTTGTTCTGGAACAAACCATTCCTGCTCCTCATCACAGTTGTTCTGGAACAAACCACTCCTGCTCCTCATCACAGTTGTTCTGGAACAAACCATTCCTGCTCCTCATCACAGTTGTTCTGGAACAAACCATTCCTGCTCCTCATCACAGTTGTTCTGGAACAAACCATTCCTGCTCCTCATGACAGTTGTTCTGGAACAAACCATTCCTGCTCCTCATCACAGTTGTTCTGGAACAAACCATTCCTGCTCCTCATCACAGTTGTTCTGGAACAAACCATTCCTGCTCCTCATCACAGTTGTTCTGGAACAAACCATTCCTGCTCCTCATCACAGTTGTTCTGGAACAAACCATTCCTGCTCCTCATCACAGTTGTTCTGGAACAAACCACTCCTGCTCCTCATCACAGTTGTTCTGGAACAAACCATTCCTGCTCCTCATCACAGTTGTTCTGGAACAAACCATTCCTGCTCCTCATCACAGTTGTTCTGGAACAAACCATTCCTGCTCCTCATGACAGTTGTTCTGGAACAAACCATTCCTGCTCCTCATCACAGTTGTTCTGGAACAAACCATTCCTGCTCCTCATCACAGTTGTTCTAGAAACAAACCATTCCTGCTCCTCATAACAGTTGTTCTGGAACAAACCATTCCTGCTCCTCATCACAGTTGTTCTGGAACAAACCATTCCTGCTCCTCATGACAGTTGTTCTGGAACAAACCATTCCTGCTCCTCATCACAGTTGTTCTGGAACAAACCATTCCTGCTCCTCATAACAGTTGTTCTGGAACAAACCATTCCTGCTCCTCATCACAGTTGTTCTGGAACAAACCATTCCTGGTCCTCATGACAGTTGTTCTGGAACAAACCATTCCTGATCCTCATGACAGTTGTTCTGGAACAAACCATTCCTGCTCCTCATAACAGTTGTTCTGGAACAAACCATTCCTGCTCCTCATGACAGTTGTTCTGGAACAAACCATTCCTGCTCCTCATAACAGTTGTTCTGGAACAAACCATTCCTGCTCCTCATGACAGTTGTTCTAGAACAAACCATTCCTGCTCCTCATGACAGTTGTTCTGGAACAAACCATTCCTGCTCCTCATGACAGTTGCTCTGGAACAAACCATTCCTGCTCCTCATCACAGTTGTTCTGGAACAAACCATTCCTGCTCCTCATCACAGTTGTTCTGGAACAAACCATTCCTGCTCCTCATCACAGTTGTTCTGGAACAAACCATTCCTGCTCCTCATCACAGTTGTTCTGGAACAAACCATTCCTGCTCCTCATCACAGTTGTTCTGGAACAAACCACTCCTGCTCCTCATCACAGTTGTTCTGGAACAAACCATTCCTGCTCCTCATCACAGTTGTTCTGGAACAAACCATTCCTGCTCCTCATCACAGTTGTTCTGGAACAAACCATTCCTGCTCCTCATGACAGTTGTTCTGGAACAAACCATTCCTGCTCCTCATCACAGTTGTTCTGGAACAAACCATTCCTGCTCCTCATCACAGTTGTTCTGGAACAAACCACTCCTGCTCCTCATCACAGTTGTTCTGGAACAAACCATTCCTGCTCCTCATCACAGTTGTTCTGGAACAAACCATTCCTGCTCCTCATCACAGTTGTTCTGGAACAAACCACTCCTGCTCCTCATCACAGTTGTTCTGGAACAAACCATTCCTGCTCCTCATCACAGTTGTTCTGGAACAAACCATTCCTGCTCCTCATCACAGTTGTTCTGGAACAAACCATTCCTGCTCCTCATGACAGTTGTTCTGGAACAAACCATTCCTGCTCCTCATCACAGTTGTTCTGGAACAAACCATTCCTGCTCCTCATCACAGTTGTTCTAGAAACAAACCATTCCTGCTCCTCATAACAGTTGTTCTGGAACAAACCATTCCTGCTCCTCATGACAGTTGTTCTGGAACAAACCATTCCTGCTCCTCATGACAGTTGTTCTGGAACAAACCATTCCTGCTCCTCATGACAGTTGTTCTGGAACAAACCATTCCTGCTCCTCATCACAGTTGTTCTGGAACAAACCATTCCTGCTCCTCATCACAGTTGTTCTGGAACAAACCATTCCTGGTCCTCATGACAGTTGTTCTGGAACAAACCATTCCTGGTCCTCATGACAGTTGTTCTGGAACAAACCATTCCTGCTCCTCATAACAGTTGTTCTGGAACAAACCATTCCTGCTCCTCATGACAGTTGTTCTGGAACAAACCATTCCTGCTCCTCATAACAGTTGTTCTGGAACAAACCATTCCTGCTCCTCATGACAGTTGTTCTAGAACAAACCATTCCTGCTCCTCATGACAGTTGTTCTGGAACAAACCATTCCTGCTCCTCATGACAGTTGCTCTGGAACAAACCATTCCTGCTCCTCATGACAGTTGCTCTGGAACAAACCATTCCTGCTCCTCATCATGATGTTGCTTTGAAGTGCAGCAGAAAAGCTCAAGCTCTGCTGGAGGAAACAATCACTTTCATGTAGACTTCAAATGTTTAAAATGTTTTCTTATTCACCAAACCTGATCATTTCAATGGATCTGATCAAAGTTCTCGCAGCAGTTTCTAAGGCTCGTCCTCGGAGCAGAAGCTCCAACAAGGACACCTTGGATTGTCCCTCGAGCTGTTGAAGATTATTTAGTTATTTACCAAATAAATAATGCATCGCAAAAAAAGGCTGAATAAACAGGTGTGAAGGAACTCAGACACCATCTGATACTACAGCAAATACTATGATGGAGACACTGAGGTCATGAGTAATGACTGCATGAAGCCATTTAAAATGCAGGGCGCAGAACTAAATCACACTCAATACAGCCTCCCGAGGCGTTTATTTATTGAATCAATATACTCTAGCATCTTAAACTGTGCACTGCACCAAGAATACTTCTGCTCACTCAACATCTTATTTAGACAAACCCTGGTGTTGGGCTTTTTATCACTTCAAGAGTGTGAGCGTCTGCATCACCTCGGCCGCCGCGAGCTGCTGCATATAATCCCGAGGAGGCGCAGAGGTCCTCAATGTTGCTGACGTAGAGTCACAGTTTGGATTGGACCACTGAAGAAGGGGGAGGTGCTGCATCTTAAACGGAAGTCGGCCAAGGTCACAAGAAAAAGATAAACAAGGGTAGTTCCTGCAAAGAAGAGTTAGAAATGTGTTCTACTGAAGAACAAATGTATCAATGTTTGAATAATCGATAGTTAAAGTGGAGTCGAGCGTCCTTTTTGGATTGTTTTTAATCTGTATGGTTCGTAACCTGACATATTATTAGAGTAATGAGCTTGACTAGACAGCATGTGGCAGTAGTTACCGAACTGAACGAAGCAAAGACGAGTTATGTTCAGTCACACTACAGTGAGTGTTGAACATGACTGTAGTGATCAAAGACTGTAGTGATCGATTACTGTAGTGATCAATTACTGTAGTGATCGATTACTGTAGTGATCAATGACTGTAGTGATCAATGACTGTAGTGATCAATTGCTGTAGGTATCAATGACTGTAGTGATCAATGACTGTAGTGATCAATTACTGTAGTGATCGATTACTGTAGTGATCAATGACTGTAATGATCAATGACTGTAGTGATCAATTACTGCAGTGAACGATTACTGTAGTGATCAATGACTGTAGTGATCGATTACTGTAGTGATCAATGACTGTAGTGATCAATGACTGTAGTGATCAAAGACTGTAGTGATCAATGACTGTAATGATCAATGGCTGTAGTGATCAACGACTGTAGTGATCAAACAATGTAGTGATTAATGACTGTAATGATCAATGGCTGTAGTGATCAAACACTGTAGTGATTAATGACTGTAATGATCAATGACTGTAGTGATCAATTACTGTAGTGATCGATTACTGTAGTGATCAATGACTGTAGTGATCGATTACTGTAGTGATCAATGACTGTAGTGATCAATGGCTGTAGTATTCAAAGACTGTAGTGATCAATGACTGTAGTGATCAATGACTGTAGTGATCAATGGCTGTAGTGATCAAAGACTGTAGTGATCAAAGACTGTAGTGATTAATGACTGTAGTGATCAAAGACTGTAGTGATCAATGACTGTAATGATCAATGGCTGTAGTGATCAAAGACTGTAGTGATCGATTATTGTAGTGTTCAATGAATGTAATGATCAATGGCTGTAGTGATCAATGACTGTAGTGATCAATGGCTGTAGTGATCAAAGACTGTAGTGATCAATGAGTGTAGTGATCGAAGACTGTAGTGATCGATTATTGTAGTGATCAATGACTGTAGTGATCAATGGCTGTAGTGATCAAAGACTGTAGTGAACAATGACTGTAGCGATCAATGACTGTAATGATCAATGGCTGTAGTGATCAAAGACTGTAGTGATCAATGACTGTAGTGATCAAAGACTGTAGTGATCAATGAGTGTAGTGATCAATGACTGTAATGATCAATTACTGTAGTGATCAAAGACTGTAATGATCAATTACTGTAGTGATCAAAGACTGTAGTGATAAAAGACTGTAGTGATCAAAGACTGTAGTGATCAATGACTGTAGTGATCAATGACTGTAGTAATCAATGACTTTAGTGATCAATGACTGTAATGATCAATGACTGTAGTGATCAATGACTGTATTGATCAATGACTGTGGTGATCAATAACTTTAATGATCAATGACTGTAGTGTTCAACATGACTGCGGTGTTCAATGACTGTCTATGATCAATGACTGTAGTAGTCAATGACTGTAATGATCAATGACTGTAGTGATCAATGGTTGTAGTAATCAATGGCTGTAGTAATCAATGACTGTGGTGATCAATAACTGTAATGATCAAAGACTGTATTGATCGATGACTGTAATGATCAATGACTGTAGGGATCAATGACAGTAGTGGTCAATGACTCTAATGATCAATGACTGTAGTGATCAATGACTGTAGTGATCAATGGCTGTAGTGATCAATGACTGTAGTGATCAAAGACTGTAGTTATCAATGACTGTAATGATCAATGGCTGTAGTGATCAAAGACTGTAGTGATCGATTATTGTAGTGTTCAATGACTGTAATGATCAATGGCTGTAGTGATCAATGACTGTAGTGATCAATGGCTGTAGTGATCAAAGACAAGTGATCAATGAGTGTAGTGATCAAAGACTGTAGTGATCGATTATTGTAGTGATCAATGACTGTAGTGATCAATGGCTGTAGTGATCAAAGACTGTAGTGAACAATGACTGTAGCGATCAATGACTGTAATGATCAATAGCTGTAGTGATCAAAGACTGTAGTGATCAATGACTGTAGTGATCAAAGACTGTAGTGATCAATGAGTGTAGTGATCAAAGACTGTAATGATCAATTACTGTAGTGATCAAAGACTGTAATGATCAATTACTGTAGTGATCAAAGACTGTAGTGATAAAAGACTGTAGTGATCAAAGGCTGTAGTGATCATTGACTGTAGTGATCAATGACTGTAGTGATCAATGACTGTATTGATCAATGACTGTGGTGATCAATAACTTTAATGATCAATGACTGTAGTGATCAATGGTTGTAGTAATCAATGGCTGTAGTAATCAATGACTGTGGTGATCAATAATTGTAATGATCAAAGACTGTATTGATCGATGACTGTAATGATCAATGACTGTAGGGATCAATGACTGTAGTGGTCAATGACTGTAATGATCAATGACTGTAGTGATCAATGACTGTATTGATCAATGACTGTGGTGATCAATAACTTTAATGATCAATGACTGTAGTGATCAATGGTTGTAGTAATCAATGGCTGTAGTAATCAATGACTGTGGTGATCAATAACTGTAATGATCAAAGACTGTATTGATCGATGACTGTAATGATCAATGACTGTAGGGATCAATGACTGTAGTGGTCAATGACTGTAATGATCAATGACTGTAGTGATCAATGACTGTAGTATTCAAAGACTGTAGTGATCAATGACTGTAGTGATCAATGACTGTAGTGACCAATGGCTGTAGTGATCAAAGACTGTAGTGATCAAAGACTGTAGTGATTAATGACTGTAGTGATCAAAGACTGTGGTGATCAATGACTGTAATGATCAATGGCTGTAGTGATCAAAGACTCTAGTGATCGATTATTGTAGTGTTCAATGACTGTAATGATCAATGGCTGTAGTGATCAATGACTGTAGTGATCAATGGCTGTAGTGATCAAAGACTGTAGTGATCAATGAGTGTAGTGATCAAAGACTGTAGTGATCGATTACTGTAGTGATCAATGACTGTAGTGATCAATGGCTGTAGTGATCAAAGACTGTAGTGAACAATGACTGTAGCGATCAATGACTGTAATGATCAATGGCTGTAGTGATCAAAGACTGTAGTGATCAATGACTGTAGTGATCAAAGACTGTAGTGATCAATGAGTGTAGTGATCAAAGACTGTAATGATCAATTACTGTAGTGATCAAAGACTGTAATGATCAATTACTGTAGTGATCAAAGACTGTAGTGATCAAAGACTGTAGTGATCAATGACTGTAGTAATCAATGACTTTAGTGATCAATGACTGTAATGATCAATGACTGTAGTGATCAATGACTGTATTGATCAATGACTGTGGTGATCAATAACTTTAATGATCAATGACTGTAATGATCAATGACTGTAGTGATCAATGAGTGTAGTGATCAAAGACTGTAATGATCAATTACTGTAGTGATCAAAGACTGTAATGATCAATTACTGTAGTGATCAAAGACTGTAGTGATCAAAGACTGTAGTGATCAATGACTGTAGTAATCAATGACTTTAGTGATCAATGACTGTCTATGATCAATGACTGTAGTAGTCAATGAATGTAATGATCAATGACTGTAGTGATCAATGGTTGTAGTAATCAATGGCTGTAGTAATCAATGACTGTGGTGATCAATAACTGTAATGATCAAAGACTGTATTGATCGATGACTGTAATGATCAATGACTGTAGGGATTAATGACTGTAGTGGTCAATGACTGTAATGATCAATGACTGTAGTGATCAATGACTGTAATGATCAATGACTGTGGGGATCAATGACTGTAGTGATCAAGTACTGTAATGATCAATGACTGTAGTGATCAATGACTGTAGGGATCAATGACTGTAGTGATCAATGACTGTAGTGATCAATGACTGTAGCGATCAATGACTGCGGTGATCAAAGACTGTAGTGATCAATGAGTGTAATGATCAATGACTGTAATAATCAATGATTGTAATGATCAATGACTTTAGGGATCAATGACTGTAGTGATCAATTACTGTAGTGATCAATGAGTGTAGTGATCAAAGACTGTAGTGATCGATTACTGTAGTGATCAATGACTGTAGTGATCAATGGCTGTAGTGATCAAAGACAGTAGTGAACAATGACTGTAGCGATCAATGACTGTAATGATCAATGGCTGTAGTGATCAAAGACTGTAGTGATCAATGACTGTAGTGATCAAAGACTGTAGTGATCAATGAGTGTAGTGATCAAAGACTGTAATGATCAATTACTGTAGTGATCAAAGACTGTAGTGATAAAAGACTGTAGTGATCAAAGACTGTAATGATCAATTACTGTAGTGATCAAAGACTGTAGTGATAAAAGACTGTAGTGATCAAAGACTGTAGTGATCAATGACTGTAGTAATCAATGACTTTAGTGATCAATGACTGTAATGATCAATGACTGTAGTGATCAATGACTGTATTGATCAATGACTGTGGTGATCAATAACTTTAATGATCAATGACTGTAGTGTTCAACATGACTGCGGTGTTCAATGACTGTAGTGATCAATGACTGTCTATGATCAATGACTGTAGTAGTCAATGAATGTAATGATCAATGACTGTAGTGATCAATGGTTGTAGTAATCAATGGCTGTAGTAATCAATGACTGTGGTGATCAATAACTGTAATGATCAAAGACTGTATTGATCGATGACTGTAATGATCAATGACTGTAGGGATCAATGACTGTAGTGGTCAATGACTGTAATGATCAATGACTGTAGTGATCAATGACTGTAATGATCAATGACTGTGGGGATCAATGACTGTAGTGATCAAGTACTGTAATGATCAATGACTGTAGTGATCAATGACTGTAGGGATCAATGACTGTAGTGATCAATGACTGTAGTGATCAATGACTGTAGCGATCAATGACTGCGGTGATCAAAGACTGTAGTGATCAATGAGTGTAATGATCAATGACTGTAATAATCAATGATTGTAATGATCAATGACTTTAGGGATCAATGACTGTAGTGATCAATTACTGTAGTGATCAATGACTGTAGTGATCAATTACCTTAGTGATGAAATACTGTCGTGCTCAATGACTGTAGTGTTCAAAGACTGTAGTGATCAATGACTGTAGTGATCAATGGTTGTAGTAATCAATGACTGTAATGATCAATGACTGTAGTGATCAAATACTGTAGTGATCAATGGTTGTAGTAATCAATGGCTGTAGTAATCAATGACTGTAGTGATCAATGACTGTGGTGATCAATAACTGTAATGATCAAAGACTGTATTGATCAATGACTGCAATGATCAATGACTGTAGTAATCAATGACTGTAATGATCAATGACTGTAGTGATCAATGACTGTAATGATCAATGACTGTAATGATCAATGACTATAATGATCAATTACAGTAGTGATCAATGACTCTAGGGACCAATGACTGTAGTGATCAATTACAGTAGTGATCAATGACTGTGGTGATTAATGACTGTAGTGATCAATGACTGTAGGGATCAAAGACTGTAGTGATCAATGACTGTAGTGATCAATGACTGTAATGATCAATGACTGTAGTGATCAATGACTGTAATGATCAAAGACTGTGGTGATTAATGACTGTAGTGATCAATTACTGTAGTGATCAATGACTGTCGTGATCAAAGACTGTGGTGATTAATGACTGTAGTGATCATTGACTGTAGCGATCAATGACTGTAGCGATCAAAGACTGTAGTGATAAATGACTGTAATGACCAATGACTGTAGTGATCGATTACTGTAGTGATCAATGCCTGTAGTGATCAATTACCTTAGTGATCAAAGACTGTCGTGCTCAATGACTGTAGTGTTCAAAGACTGTAGTGATCAATGACTTTAATGATCAATGACTGTAGTAATCAATGACTGTAGTGATCAATGACTGTAGTGATCAAATATTGTAGTGATCAATGGTTGTAGTAATCAATGGCTGTAGTAATCAATGACTGTAGTGATCAATGACTGTGGTGATCAAAAACTGTAATGATCAAAGACTGTATTGATCAAAGACTGTAATGATCAATGACTGTAGTGATCAAAGACTGTAGTGATCGATTACTGTAGTGATCAATGACTGTAGTGATCAAAGACTGTAGTAATAAATGACTGTAGTGATCAATGACTGTAGTGATCAAAGACTGTAGTGATCGAGTACTGTAATGATCAATGACTGTAGTGATCAATGACTGTAGGGATCAATGACTGTAGTGATCAATGACTGTAGTGATCAATGACTGTAGCGATCAATGACTGTGGTGATCAAAGACTTCAATGATCAATGACTGTAATGATCAATGACTGTAGTGATCAATGACTGTAGGGATCAATGACTGTAGTGATCGATTACAGTAGTGATCAATGACTGTAGTAATCAATGACTGTAGTGATCAATGACTGTAATGATCAATGACTGTAGTGATCAATGACTGTAATGATCAATGACTGTAATGATCAATTACTGTAGTGATTAATGACTGTAGTGATCAATGAATGTAGTGATCAATGACTGTAATGATCAATGACTGTAGTGATCAATGACTGTAAAGATAAATGACTGTAATGATCAATTACTGTAGTGATTAATGACTGTAGTGATCAATGACTGTAATGATCAATGAATGTAGTGATCAATGATTGTCGGGATCTTTGACTGTAGGGATCAATGACTGTAGTGATCGATTACAGTAGTGATCAATGACTGTAGTGATCAATGACTGTAGTGATCTATGACTGTAATGATCAATGACTGTAATGATCAATGACTATAGGGATCAATGACTGAAGTGATCGATTACAGTAGTGATCAATGATTGTAGTAATCAATGACTGTAGTAATCAATGACTGTAATTATCAATGACTGTAATGATCAATGACTGTAGTGATCAATGACTATAATGATCAATGACTGTAGTGATCAATGACTGCAGGGATCAATGACTGAAGTGATCGATTACAGTAGTGATCAATGACTGTAGTAATCAATGACTGTAGTGATCAATGACTGTAATGATCAATGACTGTAGTGATCAATGACTGTAATGATCAATGACTGTAGTGATTAATGACTGTAGTGATCAATGACTGTAGTGATCAATGACTGTAATGATCAATGACTTTAGTGATCAATGACTGTAGCGATCAATGACTGCGGTGATCAAAGACTGTAGTGATCAATGACTGTAATGATCAATGACTGTAGTAATCAATGACTGTAATGATCAATGACTGTAGGGATCAATGACTGTAGTGATCAAGTACTGTAATGATCAATGACTGTAGTGATCAATGACTGTGGTGATCAATAACTATAGTGATCAAAGACAGTAGTGATCAATGACTGTGGTGATCAATAACTATAGTGATCAATGACTGTAGGATCAATGACTGTAGTGATCAATGACTGTAGTGATCAATGACTGTAGCGATCAATGACTGTAATGATCAATGACTGTAGGGATCAATGACTGTAGTGATCAAGTACTGTAATGATCAATGACTGTAGTGATCAATGACTGTAGGGATCAATGACTGTAGTGATCAATGACTGTAGTGATCAATGACTGTAGCGATCAATGACTGTGGTGATCAAAGACTTCAGTGATCAATGACTGTAATGATCAATGACTGTAGTGATCAATGACTGTAGGGATCAATGACTGTAGTGATCGATTACAGTAGTGATCAATGACTGTAGTAATCAATGACTGTAGTGATCAATGACTGTAATGATCAATGACTGTAGTGATCAATGACTGTAATGATCAATGACTGTAATGATCAATTACTGTAGTGATTAATGACTGTAGTGATCAATGAATGTAGTGATCAATGACTGTAATGATCAATGACTGTAGTGATCAATGACTGTAAAGATAAATGACTGTAATGATCAATTACTGTAGTGATTAATGACTGTAGTGATCAATGACTGTAATGATCAATGAATGTAGTGATCAATGACTGTAGTGATCAATGACTGTAGTGATCGATTACAGTAGTGATCAATTACTGTAGTGATCAATGACTGCCGTGATCAATGACTGTAATGATCAATGACTGTAATGATCAATGACTGTAGGGATCAATGACTGAAGTGATCGATTACAGTAGTGATCAATGACTGTAGTAATCAAAGACTGTAGTAATCAATGACTGTAATGATCAATGACTGTAACGATCAATGACTGTAGTAATCAATGACTGTAGTAATCAATGACTGTAATGATCAATGACTGTAGTGATCAATGACTGTAGTAATCAATGACTGTAGTGATCAATGACTGTAATGATCAATGACTGTAATGATCAATGACTATAGGGATCAATGACTGAAGTGATCGATTACAGTAGTGATCAATGACTGTAATGATCAATTACTGTAGTGATTAATGACTGTAGTGATCAATGAATGTAGTGATCAATGACTGTAATGATCAATGACTGTAGTGATCAATGACTGTAAAGATAAATGACTGTAATGATCAATTACTGTAGTGATTAATGACTGTAGTGATCAATGACTGTAATGATCAATGAATGTAGTGATCAATGACTGTAGTGATCAATGACTGTAATGATCAATGACTGTAGTGATTAATGACTGTAGTGATCAATGACTGTAGTGATCAATGACTGTAATGATCAATGACTTTAGTGATCAATGACTGTAGCGATCAATGACTGCAGTGATCAAAGACTGTAGTGATCAATGACTGTAATGATCAATGACTGTAGTAATCAATGACTGTAATGATCAATGACTGTAGGGATCAATGACTGTAGTGATCAAGTACTGTAATGATCAATGACTGTAGTGATCAATGACTGTGGTGATCAATAACTATAGTGATCAAAGACAGTAGTGATCAATGACTGTGGTGATCAATAACTATAGTGATCAATGACTGTAGGGATCAATGACTGTAGTGATCAATGACTGTAGTGATCAATGACTGTAGCGATCAATGACTGTAATGATCAATGACTGTAGGGATCAATGACTGTAGTGATCAAGTACTGTAATGATCAATGACTGTAGTGATCAATGACTGTAGGGATCAATGACTGTAGTGATCAATGACTGTAGTGATCAATGACTGTAGCGATCAATGACTGTGGTGATCAAAGACTTCAGTGATCAATGACTGTAATGATCAATGACTGTAGTGATCAATGACTGTAGGGATCAATGACTGTAGTGATCGATTACAGTAGTGATCAATGACTGTAGTAATCAATGACTGTAGTGATCAATGACTGTAATGATCAATGACTGTAGTGATCAATGACTGTAATGATCAATGACTGTAATGATCAATTACTGTAGTGATTAATGACTGTAGTGATCAATGAATGTAGTGATCAATGACTGTAATGATCAATGACTGTAGTGATCAATGACTGTAAAGATAAATGACTGTAATGATCAATTACTGTAGTGATTAATGACTGTAGTGATCAATGACTGTAATGATCAATGAATGTAGTGATCAATGACTGTAGTGATCAATGACTGTAGTGATCGATTACAGTAGTGATCAATTACTGTAGTGATCAATGACTGCCGTGATCAATGACTGTAATGATCAATGACTGTAATGATCAATGACTGTAGGGATCAATGACTGAAGTGATCGATTACAGTAGTGATCAATGACTGTAGTAATCAAAGACTGTAGTAATCAATGACTGTACTGATCAATGACTGTAACGATCAATGACTGTAGTAATCAATGACTGTAGTAATCAATGACTGTAATGATCAATGACTGTAGTGATCAATGACTGTAGTAATCAATGACTGTAGTGATCAATGACTGTAGGGATCAATGACTGTAGTGATCAATGACTGTAGTGATCAATGACTGTAGCGATCAATGACTGTGGTGATCAAAGACTTCAGTGATCAATGACTGTAATGATCAATGACTGTAATGATCAATGACTGTAGTGATCAATGACTGTAGGGATCAATGACTGTACTGATCGATTACAGTAGTGATCAATGACTGTAGTAATCAATGACTGTAATGATCAATGACTGTAGTGATCAATGACTATAATGATCAATGACTGTAATGATCAATGACTGTAGTGATCAATGACTGTAGTAATCAATGACTGTAACGATCAATGACTGTAGTGATCAATGACTGTAGTAATCAATGACTGTAATGATCAATGACTGTAGGGATCAATGACTGTAGTGATCAATGACTATAATGATCAATGACTGTAGTGATCAATGACTGCAGGGATCAATGACTGAAGTGATCGATTACAGTAGTGATCAATGACTGTAGTAATCAATGACTGTAGTGATCAATGACTGTAATGATCAATGACTGTAGTGATCAATGACTGTAATGATCAATGACTGTAGTGATTAATGACTGTAGTGATCAAT
>NC_141825.1:29761500-29774000 GCF_982586985.1 Callionymus lyra | reverse complement strand
TGAGAGGAGTGAGTCACGAGAGGAGTGAGTCATGAGAAGAGTGAGCCATGAGAGGAGTGAGTCATGAGAGGAGTGAGTCATGAGAGGAGTGAGTCATGAGAGGAGTGGGCCACGAGAGGAGTGAGTCATGAGAGCGAGTCATGAGAGGAGTGAGTCATGAGAGCGAGTCATGAGAGGAGTGAGTCATGAGAGGAGTGAGTCATGAGAGCGAGTCATGAGAGGAGTGAGTCATGAGAGGAGTGAGTCATGAGAGTGAGTCATGAGAGGATGAGTCATGAGAGGAGTGAGTCATGAGAGCGAGTCATGAGAGGAGTGAGTCATGAGAGGAGTGAGTCATGAGAGGAGTGAGTCATGAGAGTGAGTCATGAGAGTGAGTCATGAGAGGAGTGAGTCATGAGAGGAGTGAGTCATGAGAGGAGTGAGTCATGAGAGTGAGTCATGAGAGTGAGTCATGAGAGTGAGTCATGAGAGTGAGCCATGAGAGTGAGTCATGAGAGTGAGTCATGAGAGTGAGCCATGAGAGTGAGTCATGAGAGGAGTGAGTCATGAGAGGAGTGAGTCATGAGAGGAGTGAGTCATGAGAGTGAGTCATGAGAGTGAGTCATGAGAGTGAGTCATGAGAGTGAGCCATGAGAGTGAGTCATGAGAGTGAGTCATGAGAGTGAGTCATGAGAGGAGTGAGTCATGAGAGGAGTGAGTCATGAGAGGAGTGAGTCATGAGAGGAGTGAGTCATGAGAGTGAGTCATGAGAGTGAGTCATGAGAGGAGTGAGTCATGAGAGTGAGTCATGAGAGTGAGTCATGAGAGTGAGTCATGAGAGTGAGCCATGAGAGTGAGTCATGAGAGTGAGTCATGAGAGTGAGCCATGAGAGTGAGTCGAGTGAGTGAATAATCTGAAGAACATCGAAAGCATCAAAAAACTGTTATTTTAAAAAGTGCTGACTTTGTTTTTCTTCTTCATCTTCAGCTTCTGATCAAACATCAATAATTCAATGATAATTCAGCTGCTGCTTCATCAACACTTGAAGGATTTGATCATCAAGAGCTTCTAGGAAGACGTGTTGATGAGAAGCTTCTTCAGGTCCACCTGAGCTGGTCATGAGCCAGTCAAGGTGAGGAAGAATGACCCTTGATCTTCACCGTCCAGGTGTGACCTTCACATGTTCGCTGTTGAGGTTCATTTCTAGGGCGAGAGCATCAGAACCTTCCTCTCCAACCCTGACCTCTCTAGACAGTCCAGTCTTCTTGAAGAACCATGACCTGATGAATGAGGACTTCATGGAGCTCCTGCATCTTATTGTGAAAATATCCATTTATTTTCTCCACAGCAGGAAGTCACAGGAAGTCACAGGAAGTCACAGGAAGTCACAGGAAGTCACAGGAAGTCACAGGAAGTCACAGGAAGTTAAAAAACTTAAATTACAGATTCAAATTTTGACTCAATTCAATAATTTACGACTATTTATTGTTTATTGTTCGGCATTATTTACCTGAAAGTCTTTGTTTCTCTTAAACAAAATAACCTTCATTCAAAATGATAAAAAAAAAAAGGGAAAAGAAGTCACGATATGAAAGTTATCTTCATAAACTTTTATCTTCATAAACTTTTATCTTCATAAACTTTTATTTTCATAAACTTTTATCTTCATAAACTTTTATTTTCATAAACTTTTATCTTCATAAACTTTTATCTTCATAAACTTTTATCTTCATAAACTTTTATCTTCATAAACTTTTATTTTCATAAACTTTTATTTTCATAAACTTTTATCTTCATAAACTTTTATCTTCATAAACTTTTATTTTCATAAACTTTTATCTTCATAAACTTTTATTTTCATAAACTTTTATCTTCATAAACTTTTATCTTCATAAACTTTTATTTACATAAACTTTTATCTTCATAAACTTTTATTTTCATAAACTTTTATTTTCATAAACTTTTATCTTCATAAACTTTTATTTTCATAAACTTTTATCTTCATAAACTTTTATCTTCATAAACTTTTATCTTCATAAACTTTTATTTTCATAAACTTTTATCTTCATAAACTTTTATTTTCATAAACTTTTATCTTCATAAACTTTTATTTTCATAAACTTTTATTTTCATAAACTTTTATCTTCATAAACTTTTATCTTCATAAACTTTTATTTTCATAAACTTTTATTTTCATAAACTTTTATCTTCATAAACTTTTATTTTCATAAACTTTTATCTTCATAAACTTTTATCTTCATAAACTTTTATTTTCATAAACTTTTATTTTCATAAACTTTTATCTTCATAAACTTTTATTTACATAAACTTTTATCTTCATAAACTTTTATTTTCATAAACTTTTATTTTCATAAACTTTTATCTTCATAAACTTTTATTTACATAAACTTTTATCTTCATAAACTTTTATTTTCATAAACTTTTATTTACATCATAAACTTTTATCTTCATAAACTTTTATTTTCATAAACTTTTATTTACATAAACCTTTATTTTCATAAACTTTTATTTTCATAAACTTTTATTTACATAAACTTTTATCTTCATAAACTTTTATCTTCATAAACTTTTATTTTCATAAACTTTTATTTTCATAAACTTTTATCTTCATAAACTTTTATTTTCATAAACGTTTATCTTCATAAACTTTTATCTTCATAAACTTTTATCTTCATAAACTTTTATTTTCATAAACTTTTATCTTCATAAACTTTTATCTTCATAAACTTTTATTTTCATAAACTTTTATTTTCATAAACTTTTATTTTCATAAACTTTTATTTTCATAAACTTTTATCTTCATAAACTTTTATTTTCATAAACTTTTATTTTCATAAACTTTTATCTTCATAAACTTTTATCTTCATAAACTTTTATTTTCATAAACTTTTATTTTCATAAACTTTTATCTTCATAAACTTTTATTTTCATAAACTTTTATTTTCATAAACTTTTATTTTCATAAACTTTTATTTTCATAAACTTTTATCTTCATAAACTTTTATTTTCATAAACTTTTATTTTCATAAACTTTTATTTTCATAAACTTTTATTTACATAAACTTTTATCTTCATAAACTTTTATCTTCATAAACTTTTATTTTCATAAACTTTTATTTTCATAAACTTTTATTTACATAAACTTTTATCTTCATAAACTTTTATTTACATAAACTTTTATCTTCATAAACTTTTATTTACATAAACTTTTATTTTCATAAACTTTTATTTTCATAAACTTTTATTTTCATAAACTTTTATTTACATAAACTTTTATTTTCATAAACTTTTATTTTCATAAACTTTTATTTTCATAAACTTTTATTTACATAAACTTTTATCTTCATTATCTTCATTCAGTGTGTAGTTCATTATGTAGTTCATTATGTAGTTCATTGTGTAGTTCAGTGTGTAGTTCATTATCTAGTTCATTATGTAGTTCAGTGTATAGTTCAGTGTGTAGTTCATTATGTAGTTCAGTGTGTAGTTCATTATGTAGTTCATTGTGTAGTTCAGTGTGTAGTTCAATATGTAGTTCATTATGTAGTTCAGTGTGTAGTTCAGTGTGTAGTTCATTGTGAAGTTCAGTATGTAGTTCATTATGTAGTTCATTGTGTAGTTCAGTGTGTAGTTCATTATCTAGTTCATTATGTAGTTCAGTGTGTAGTTCATTATGTAGTTCATTATGTAGTTCATTGTGTAGTTCAGTGTGTAGTTCATTATCTAGTTCATTATGTAGTTCAGTGTATAGTTCAGTGTGTAGTTCATTATGTAGTTCAGTGTGTAGTTCAGTGTGTAGTTCATTATGAAGTTCAGTATGTAGTTCATTATGTAGTTCATTGTGTAGTTCATTATCTAGTTCATTATGTAGTTCAGTGTGTAGTTCAGTGTGTAGTTCATTATGTAGTTCAGTGTGTAGTTCATTATGTAGTTCATTATGTAGTTCATTGTGTAGTTCAGTGTTCTAGATTGGGGTGTAGTTCAGTGTGTACTTCAGTGTGTAGTTTGGTGTGTAGTTCATGTGTGTTTGGTGTGTAGTTCATTGTATAATTCAGTGTGTAGTTCATGTGTGGTTTGGTGTATAGTTCAGAGTGTGGTTCAGTGTGTAGTTCAGTGTGTAAATCGTTGTGTAGTTTAGTGTGTATTTCAGTGTGTGGTTCAGTTTGTAGTAGTTCAGTGTGTAGTCGGTGTGTAGTTTGGTTTGAAGTTCAGTGTGTAGTTCAGTGTGTAGTTTGGTGTGTAGTTCAGTGTGTAGTTCGGTGTGTAGTTCGGTGTGTAGTTCAGTGTGTAGTTCATTATCTAGTTCATTATGTAGTTCAGTGTGTAGTTCATTATGTAGTTCATTGTGTAGTTCAGTGTGTAGTTCAATATGTAGTTCATTATGTAGTTCAGTGTGTAGTTCAGTGTGTAGTTCATTATGAAGTTCAGTATGTAGTTCATTATGTAGTTCATTGTGTAGTTCAGTGTGTAGTTCATTATCTAGTTCATTATGTAGTTCAGTGTGTAGTTCATTATGTAGTTCAGTGTGTAGTTCATTATGTAGTTCATTGTGTAGTTCAGTGTGTAGTTCATTATCTAGTTAATTATGTAGTTCAGTGTATAGTTCAGTGTGTCGTTCATTATGTAGTTCAGTGTGTAGTTCATTATGTAGTTCATTATGTAGTTCAGTGTGTAGTTCAGTGTGTAGTTCATTATGAAGTTCAGTATGTAGTTCATTATGTAGTTCATTGTGTAATTCATTATCTAGTTCATTATGTAGTTCAGTGTGTAGTTCATTATGTAGTTCAGTGTGTAGTTCATTATGTAGTTCATTATGTAGTTCATTGTGTAGTTCAGTGTTCTAGATTGGGGTGTAGTTCAGTGTGTACTTCAGTGTGTAGTTTGGTGTGTAGTTCATGTGTGGTTGGTGTGTAGTTCATTGTATAATTCAGTGTGTAGTTCATGTGTGTTTCGGTGTATAGTTCAGAGTGTGGTTCAGTGTGTAGTTCATTGTATAATTCAGTGTGTGGTTCGGTGTGTAGTTCAGTGTGTAATTCAGTGTGTGGTCGGTGTGTAGTTCAGTGTGTAGTTCATGTGTGTAATTCAGTGTGTAGTCCAATTTGTAGTTCAGTGTGTAGTTCATGTGTGTAATTCAGTGTGTGTTCAGTGTGTAGTCCAATGTGTAGTTCAGTGTGTAGTTCGTTGTGTAGTTTAGTGTGTAGTTCATTGTGTGGTTCAGTGTGTAGTTCAGTGTGTAAATCGTTGTGTAGTTTAGTGTGTAGTTCAGTGTGTGGTTCAGTTTGTAGTAGTTCAGTGTGTAGTCGGTGTGTAGTTTGGTTTGAAGTTCAGTGTGTAGTTCAGTGTGTAGTTTGGTGTGTAGTTCAGTGTGTAGTTCGGTGTGTAGTTCGGTGTGTAGTTCAGTGTGTAGTTCATTATCTAGTTCATTATGTAGTTCAGTGTGTAGTTCATTATGTAGTTCATTGTGTAGTTCAGTGTGTAGTTCAATATGTAGTTCATTATGTAGTTCAGTGTGTAGTTCATTATGAAGTTCAGTATGTAGTTCATTATGTAGTTCATTGTGTAGTTCAGTGTGTAGTTCATTATCTAGTTCATTATGTAGTTCAGTGTGTAGTTCATTATGTAGTTCAGTGTGTAGTTCATTATGTAGTTCATTATGTAGTTCATTGTGTAGTTCAGTGTGTAGTTCATTATCTAGTTAATTATGTAGTTCAGTGTATAGTTCAGTGTGTAGTTCATTATGTAGTTCAGTGTGTAGTTCATTATGTAGTTCATTATGTAGTTCAGTGTGTAGTTCAGTGTGTAGTTCATTATGAAGTTCAGTATGTAGTTCATTATGTAGTTCATTGTGTAGTTCATTATCTAGTTCATTATGTAGTTCAGTGTGTAGTTCATTATGTAGTTCAGTGTGTAGTTCATTATGTAGTTCATTGTGTAGTTCAGTGTTGTAGATTGGGGTGTAGTTCAGTGTGTACTTCAGTGTGTAGTTTGGTGTGTAGTTCATGTGTGGTTGGTGTGTAGTTCATTGTATAATTCAGTGTGTAGTTCATGTGTGGTTCAGTGTATAGTTCAGTGTGTGGTTCAGTGTGTAGTTCATTGTATAATTCAGTGTGTGGTTCGGTGTGTAGTTCAGTGTGTAATTCAGTGTGTGGTCGGTGTGTAGTTCAGTGTGTAGTTCATGTGTGTAATTCAGTGTGTAGTCCAATTTGTAGTTCAGTGTGTAGTTCATGTGTGTAATTCAGTGTGTGTTCAGTGTGTAGTCCAATGTGTAGTTCAGTGTGTAGTTCGTTGTGTAGTTTAGTGTGTAGTTCATTGTGTGGTTCAGTGTGTAGTTCAGTGTGTAAATCGTTGTGTAGTTTAGTGTGTAGTTCAGTGTGTGGTTCAGTTTGTAGTAGTTCAGTGTGTAGTCGGTGTGTAGTTTGGTTTGAAGTTCAGTGTGTAGTTCAGTGTGTAGTTTGGTGTGTAGTTCAGTGTGTAGTTCGGTGTGTAGTTCGGTGTGTAGTTCGGTGTGTAGTTCAGTGTGTAGTTCATTATCTAGTTCATTATGTAGTTCAGTGTATAGTTCAGTGTGTAGTTCATTATGTAGTTCAGTGTGTAGTTCATTATGTAGTTCATTATGTAGTTCAGTGTGTAGTTCATTATGAAGTTCAGTATGTAGTTCATTATGTAGTTCATTGTGTAGTTCATTATCTAGTTTATTATGTAGTTCAGTGTGTAGTTCAGTGTGTAGTTCATTATGTAGTTCAGTGTGTAGTTCATTATGTAGTTCATTGTGTAGTTCAGTGTTGTAGATTGGGGTGTAGTTCAGTGTGTACTTCAGTGTGTAGTTTGGTGTGTAGTTCATGTGTGGTTGGTGTGTAGTTCATTGTATAATTCAGTGTGTGGTTCGGTGTGTAGTTCAGTGTGTAGTTCATGTGTGTAATTCAGTGTGTAGTCCAATTTGTAGTTCAGTGTGTAGTTCATGTGTGTAATTCAGTGTGTGTTCAGTGTGTAGTCCAATGTGTAGTTCAGTGTGTAGTTCATTGTGTGGTTCAGTGTGTAGTTCAGTGTGTAAATCGTTGTGTAGTTTAGTGTGTAGTTCAGTGTGTGGTTCAGTGTGTAGTAGTTCAGTGTGTAGTCGGTGTGTAGTTTGGTTTGAAGTTCAGTGTGTAGTTCAGTGTGTAGTTTGGTGTGTAGTTCAGTGTGTAGTTCGGTGTGTAGTTCGGTGTGTTGTTCGGTGTGTAGTTCAGTGTGTAGTTCAGTGTGTAAATCGTTGTGTAGTTTAGTGTGTAGTTCAGTGTGTGGTTCAGTTTGTAGTAGTTCAGTGTGTAGTCGGTGTGTAGTTTGGTTTGAAGTTCAGTGTGTAGTTCAGTGTGTAGTTTGGTTTGTAGTTCAGTGTGTAGTTCGGTGTGTAGTTCGGTGTGTAGTTCGGTGTGTAGTTCAGTGTGTAGTTCATTATCTAGTTCATTATGTAGTTCAGTGTATAGTTCAGTGTGTAGTTCATTATGTAGTTCATTATGTAGTTCAGTGTGTAGTTCATTATGAAGTTCAGTATGTAGTTCATTATGTAGTTCATTGTGTAGTTCATTATCTAGTTTATTATGTAGTTCAGTGTGTAGTTCAGTGTGTAGTTCATTATGTAGTTCAGTGTGTAGTTCATTATGTAGTTCATTGTGTAGTTCAGTGTTGTAGATTGGGGTGTAGTTCAGTGTCTACTTCAGTGTGTAGTTTGGTGTGTAGTTCATGTGTGGTTGGTGTGTAGTTCATTGTATAATTCAGTGTGTGGTTCGGTGTGTAGTTCAGTGTGTAGTTCATGTGTGGTTCAGTGTATAGTTCAGTGTGTGGTTCGGTGTGTAGTTCAGTGTGTAATTCAGTGTGTGGTCGGTGTGTAGTTCAGTGTGTAGTTCATGTGTGTAATTCAGTGTGTAGTCCAATGTGTAGTTCAGTGTGTAGTTCGTTGTGTAGTTTAGTGTGTAGTTCATTGTGTGGTTCAGTGTGTAGTTCAGTGTGTAAATCGTTGTGTAGTTTAGTGTGTAGTTCAGTGTGTGGTTCAGTGTGTAGTAGTTCAGTGTGTAGTCGGTGTGTAGTTTGGTTTGAAGTTCAGTGTGTAGTTCAGTGTGTAGTTTGGTGTGTAGTTCAGTGTGTAGTTCGGTGTGTAGTTCGGTGTGTAGTTCGGTGTGTAGTTCAGTGTGTAGTTCAGTGTGTAGTTCAATGTGTGGTTCAATGTGTGGTTCATTGTGTGGCTCAGTGTGTAGTTCAGTGTGTAGTTCAGTGTGTAGTTCAGTGTGTAGTTCGGTGTGTAGTTCAGTGTGTAGTTCAGTGTGTAGTTCGGTGTGTAGTTCGGTGTGTAGTTCAGTGTGTAATTCAGTGTGTAGTTCAGTGTGTGGTTCGGTGTGTAGTTCGGTGTGTAGTTCATTATGTAGTTCAGTGTGTAGTTCAGTGTGTAGTTCAGTGTGTAGTTCAGTGTGTAATTCAGTGTGTAGTTCGGTGTGTAGTTCGGTGTGTAGTTCACTATGTGGTTCAATATGTGATTCAGTGTGTGGCTCAGTGTGTAGTTCAGTGTGTAGATTGGGGTGTAGTTCAGTGTGTAGTTCAGTGTGTAGTTCAGTGTGTGGTTCAATGTGTGGTTTAGTGTGTGGCTCAGTGTGTAGTTCAGTGTGTAGTTCAGTGTGTAGTTCAGTGTGTAGTTTGGCGTGTAGTTCAGTGTGTAGTTCAGTGTGTAGTTCGGTGTGTAGTTCGGTGTGTAGTTCGGTGTGTAGTTCAGTGTGTAATTCAGTGTGTAGTTCAGTGTGTAGTTCAGTGTGTAGTTCAATGTGTGGTTCAATGTGTGGTTCATTGTGTGGCTCAGTGTGTAGTTCAGTGTGTAGTTCAGTGTGTAGTTCAGTGTGTAGTTCGGTGTGTAGTTCAGTGTGTAGTTCAGTGTGTAGTTCGGTGTGTAGTTCGGTGTGTAGTTCAGTGTGTAATTCAGTGTGTAGTTCAGTGTGTGGTTCGGTGTGTAGTTCGGTGTGTAGTTCATTATGTAGTTCAGTGTGTAGTTCAGTGTGTAGTTCAGTGTGTAGTTCAGTGTGTAATTCAGTGTGTAGTTCGGTGTGTAGTTCGGTGTGTAGTTCACTATGTGGTTCAATATGTGATTCAGTGTGTGGCTCAGTGTGTAGTTCAGTGTGTAGATTGGGGTGTAGTTCAGTGTGTAGTTCAGTGTGTAGTTCAGTGTGTGGTTCAATGTGTGGTTTAGTGTGTGGCTCAGTGTGTAGTTCAGTGTGTAGTTCAGTGTGTAGTTCAGTGTGTAGTTTGGCGTGTAGTTCAGTGTGTAGTTCAGTGTGTAGTTCGGTGTGTAGTTCGGTGTGTAGTTCGGTGTGTAGTTCAGTGTGTAATTCAGTGTGTAGTTCAGTGTGTAGTTCAGGGTGTAGTTCAGTTTGTAGTTCAGTGTGTGGTTCAATGTGTGGTTCAGTGTGTGGCTCAGTGTGTAGTTCAGTGTGTAGATTGGGGTGTAGTTCAGTGTGTAGTTCAGTGTGTAGTTCAGTGTGTGGTTCAATGTGTGGTTTAGTGTGTGGCTCAGTGTGTAGTTCAGTGTGTAGTTCAGTGTGTAGTTCAGTGTGTAATTCAGTGTGTAGTTGGGTGTGTAGTTCAGTGTTTAGTTCAGTGTGTAGTTCGGTGTGTAGTTCAGCGTGTAGTTCAGTGTGTAGTTTGGTGTGTAGTTCAGTGTGTGGTTCAGTGTGTAGTTCAGTGTGTAGTTCAGTGTGTAGTTCAGTGTGTAATTCAGTGTGTAGTTCAGTGTGTAGTTCGGTGTGTAGTTCACTGTGTGGTTCAGTGTGTAGTTCAGTGTGTAGTTCAGTGTGTAGTTCAGTGTGTAGTTCAGTGTGTAGTTCGGTGTGTAGTTCAGTGTGTGGTTCAGTGTGTAGTTCAGTGTGTGGTTCAGTGTGTAGTTCAGTGTGTGGTTCAGTGTGTAGTTCAGTGTGTAGTTCAGTGTGTAGTTCAGTGTGTAGTTCGGTGTGTAGTTCAGTGTGTGGTTCAGTGTGTAGTTCAGTGTGTAGTTCAGTGTGACTCCCTGGTCAGGTCTCAAGACTTGTGTAGATCAAAGTCTTGTCTGATCTACACAAGTCACAAACAAACGTTTATTTTGTGAAGTGAGTGATTTTGTGAGTCATTCAAACGTTGTGTTGATCATTTCTCTCATCGTCTTCATCTTCATCACCATAGCAACACAACATTGACTTAAATGTCAGTCAATCCTCCGACAGTTACAGAGATTTGAGGGTCATATTTGGCCCCCGGACCACGTGGACACAAAGACATTTGAATGAAGGTTCAAGACTGACTAGAGTTGAAGGTTTAATTCCTGCCCCTGAGCAGTGGATCAGACTCAGTGGATCAGACTCACGTGAGAGTCCAGCAGGTCGATGCTGTCCAGGCTCTTGCTTCGGTGGATCCTGCCTTTGATGCGTCGGAGTGAAGGCTTCGCCTGAGCAGTGCTTGTTGTGGAGGCGGGTGTGACGGAGCCTGCGGTCGGACTGGGATGATGCCTGTAGTCAGAGGAGATAACAACACCGTCACATCTGTTGTGTGGTTGTATCTGTCGTGTGACTGTATCTGTTGTGTGATTGTATCTGTTGTGCGACTGTATCTGTTGTGTGACTGTATCTGTTGTGTGACTGTATCTGTTGTGTGATTGTATCTGTTGTGTGGTTGTATCTGTGGTGTGATTGGATCTGTTGTGTGATTGTATCTGTTGTGTGGTTGTATCTGTTGTTTGATTATATCTGTTGTGTGGTTGTATCTGTGGTGTGATTGGATCTGTTGTGTGATTGTATCTGTTGTGTGGTTGTACCTGTTGTGTGGTTGTATCTGTTGTGTGGTTGTATCTGTTGTGTGATTGTATCTATTGTGTGATTATATCTGTTGTTTGATTGTATCTGTTGTGCTACTGTATCGGTTGTGTGATTGTATCTGTTGTGTGATTGTATCTGTTGTGCTACTGTATCGGTTGTGTGATTGTATCTGTTGTTTGATTGTATCTGTTGTGCTACTGTATCGGTTGTGTGATTGTATCTGTTGTGTGATTGTTTTTGTGTTGTGATTGTATATGTTGTGTGATTGCATCTGTTGTGTGGTTGTATCTGTTGTGTGGTTGTATCTGTGGTGTGGTTATATCTGCTGTGTGATTGTATCTGATGTGTGATTGTATCTGTGGTGTGGTTGGATCTGTTGTGTGACTGTATCTGTTGTGTGACTGTATCTGTTGTGTGATTGTATCTGTTGTGTGACTGTATCTGTTGTGTGACTGTATCTGTTGTGTGGTTGTATCTGTGGTGTGATTGTATCTGTTGTGTGGTTGTATCTGTTGTGTGATTGTATCTGTTGTGTGGTTGTATCTGTGGTGTGGTTGTATCTGTTGTATGACTGTATCTGTTGTGTGGTTGTATCTGTTGTTTGATTTTATTTGTTGTGCCACTGTATCAGTTGTGTGATTGTATCTGTGGTGTGGTTGTATCTGTTGTGCTTCTGTATCTGTTGTGTGATTGTATCTGTGGTGTGGTTGTATCGGTTGTGTGGTTGTATCTGTGGTATGATTGTATCTGTTGTGTGACTGTATCTGTGGTGTGATTGTATATGTTGTGTGATAGTATCTGTTGTGTGGTTGTATCTGTTGTGTGACTGTATCTGTTGTGTGATTGTATCTGTTGTGTGGTTGTATCTGTGGTGTGGTTGTATCTGTTGTGTGATTGTATCTGTTGTGTGATTGTATCTGTGGTGTGGTTGTATCGGTTGTGTGGTTGTATCTGTGGTATGATTGTATCTGTTGTGTGACTGTATCTGTGGTGTGATTGTATATGTTGTGTGATTGTATATGTTGTGTGGTTGTATCTGTTGTGTGACTGTATCTGTTGTGTGATTGTATCGGTTGTGTGATTGTATCTGTTGTGTGACTGTATCGGTTGTGTGATTGTATATGTTGTGTGATTGTATCGGTTGTGTGATTGTATCTGTTGTGTGATTGTATCGGTTGTGTGATTGTATCTGCTGTATGACTGTATCTATTGTGTGATTGTATCTGCTGTGTGATTGTATCTGATGTGTGATTGTATCTGTTGTATGACTGTATCTGTTGTGTGGTTGTATCTGTTGTGTGGTTGTATCTGTTGTATGACTGTATCTGTTGTGTGACTGTATCTGTGGTGTGGTTGTATCTGTTGTATGACTGTATCTGTTGTGTGATTGTATCTGTTATTTTATTGCATGTGTTGTGTGATTGTATCGGTTGTGTGATTGTAGCTGTGGTGTGATTGTATCTGTTGTGTGATTGTATCTGTTGTGTGGTTGTATCTGTTGTGTGATTATATCTGTTGTGTGGTTGTATCTGGGGTGTGATTGTATCTGTTGTGTGGTTGTATCTGTTGTGTGATTGTATCTGTTGTGTGGTTGTATCTGTGGTGTGATTGTATCTGTTGTGTGGTTGTATCTGTTGTGTGATTGTATCTGTTGTGTGGTTGTATCTGTGGTGTGGTTGTATCTGTTGTGTGATTGT